>NW_027445945.1:0-170845 GCF_038048845.1 Mixophyes fleayi
TTGAATCATGAATCATGAATAATGAATCATGAATCGAATCATGAATTGAATCATAAATCATGAATTATGAATTGAATCATGAATCATGAATCATGAATCATGAATTGAATCATGAATTGAATCATAAATCATTAATCGAATCATGAATCATGAATTGAATCATGAATCATGAATCATGAATCATGAATTGAATCATGAATCATGAATCATGAATTGAATCATGAATTGAATCATAAACCATGAATCATCAATTGAATCATGAATCATGAATAGAATCATGAATCATGAATCGAATCATGAATCATGAATCATGAATCATGAATCATGAAATGAATCATGAATCATGAATCATGAATTGAATCATAAATCATGAATTGAATCATGAATTGAATCATGAATCACGAATCATAAATTGAATCATGAATCATGAATTGAATCATAAATCATGAATCATGAATCGAATCATGAATCATGAATCATGAAATGAATCATGAATCATGAAATGAATCATAAATTAAATCATGAATTATGAATCATGAATCATGAATTGAATCATGAATCATGAACTGAATCATGAATCATGTATTTAATCATGAATTGAATCATATATCATTAATCGAATCATGACTCATAAAATTGAATCATGAATTGAATCATGAATCATGAATTAAATCATGAATTGAATCATGAATTGAATATTGAATCATGATTTGAATCATGAATCATGAATCATGAATTGAATCATGAATTATGAATCATGAATTGAATTATGAATCATGAATTGAATCATGAATCATTAATTGAATCATGAATCATGAATTGAATCATGAATTCAATCATAAATCATGAATCATGAATTGAATCATGAATCATGAATCATGAATCATGAATTGAATCATGAATCATAAATTGAATCATGAATCATGAATCATGAATATAATCATGAATTGAATCATGATACATGAATCATCAATTGAATCATGAATCATAAATCATGAATTAAATCATGAATCATAAATCATAAATCGAATCATGAATCATGAATCGAATCATGAATCATGAATCATGAATTGAATCATGAATCATGAATCATGAATCATGAATTGAATCATGAATCATGAAATGAATTATGAATCATGAATTGAATCATGAATCTTGAATTGAATCATGAATCATGAATCATGAATTGAATCATGAATCATGATTTTTAATCAGTAATCGAATCATGAATTGAATCATGAATCATGAATTGAATCATGAATCATGAATTGAATCATGAATCATGAATCATGAATCAAATCATGAATCATGAATTGAATAATTAATTTAATCATAAATCATTAATCGAAATCATGAATCATGAATTGAATCATGAATCATGAATTGAATCATGAATCATGAATCATGAATCAAATCATGAATCATGAATTGAATAATTAATTTAATCATAAATCATTAATCGAATCATGAATCATCAATTAAATCATGAATCATGAATTGAATCATGAATTGATTCATGAATTAAATCATGAATTGAATCATGAATCATGAATCATGAATTGAATCATGAATCATGAATCACGAATCATGAATTGATTCATGAATTAAATCATGAATTGAGTCATGAATCATGAATCATGAATTGAATCATGAATCATGAATCATGAATCATGAATTGAATCATGAAAAATGAATTATGAATCATGAATTGAATCATAAATCATGATTTTAATCAGGAATCGAATCATGAATTGAATCATGAATCATGAATCATGAATCATGAATCGTGAATCATGAATCATGAATCATGAATTGAATCATGAATCATGAATTGAATCATGAATCATTAATTGAATCATGAATCATGAATTGAATCATAAATCATGAATCATGAATTGAATCATGTATCATGAATCATGTATCATGAATCATGAATTATGAATCATGAATTGAATCATGAATCATGAATTGAATCATGAATCATGAATTGAATCATGAATCATGAATCATAAATCATAAAATCGAATCATGAATTGAATCATGAATCATGAATCATCAATTGAATCATGAATCATGAATCATCAATTGAATCATAAAATCATGAATCATGAATCATAAATTGAATCATGAATCATAAATCATGAATTGAATCATGAAAAAATGAATCATGAATTGAATCATGAATCATGAATCGAATAATGAATCATGAATCATGAATTGAATCATGAATCATGAATTGAATCATGAATTGATTCATGAATTAAATCATGAATTGAATCATGAATCATAAATCATGAATTGAATCATGAATCATGAATCATGAATCATGAATTGAATCATGAAAAATGAATTATGAATCATGAATTGAATCATGAAAAATGAATTATGAATCATGAATCACGAATTATGAATTGATTCATGAATTAAATCATGAATTGAATCATGAATTATGAATCATGAATTGAATCATGAATCATGAATCATGATATGAATCATGAATCATGAATTGAATCATGAATCATGAATTATGAATCAGGAATTGAATCAAGAATCATGAATTATGAATCATGAATTGAATCATGAATCATGATGTTAATCAGGAATCGAATCATGAATTGAATCATTAATCATGAATAAAATCATGAATCATTAATTGAATCATGAATCATGAATCATGAATTGAATCATGAATCATGAATCATGAATTGAATCATGAATTGAATCATAAATCATGAATCATGAATTGAATCATGAATCATGAATCATGAATCATGAATTGAATCATGAATGATGAATTGAATCATGAATCATGAATTGAATCATGAATCATGAATCATGAATTGAATCATGAATTGAATCATGAATCATGAATCATGAATCATGAATTGAATCATGAATCATAAATTGAATCATGAATCATGAATCATGAATATAATCATGAATTGAATCATGATACATGAATCATCAATTGAATCATGAATCATAAATCATGAATTAAATCATGAATCATAAATCATAAATCGAATCATGAATCATGAATCGAATCATGAATCATGAATCATGAATTGAATCATGAATCATGAATCATGAATCATGAATTGAATCATGAATCATGAATGAATGAATTATGAATCATGAATTGAATCATGAATCTTGAATTGAATCATGAATCATGAATCATGAATTGAATCATGAATCATGATTTTAATCAGTAATTCGAATCATGAATTGAATCATGAATCATGAATTGAATCATGAATCATGAATTGAATCATGAATCATGAATCATGAATCAAATCATGAATCATGAATTGAATAATTAATTTAATCATAAATCATTAATCGAATCATGAATCATGAATTGAATCATGAATCATGAATTGAATCATGAATCATGAATCATGAATCAAATCATGAATCATGAATTGAATAATTAATTTAATCATAAATCATTAATCGAATCATGAATCATGAATTAAATCATGAATCATGAATTGAATCATGAATTGATTCATGAATTAAATCATGAATTGAATCATGAATCATGAATCATGAATTGAATCATGAATCATGAATCACGAATCATGAATTGATTCATGAATTAAATCATGAATTGAGTCATGAATCATGAATCATGAATTGAATCATGAATCATGAATCATGAATCATGAATTGAATCATGAAAAATGAATTATGAATCATGAATTGAATCATAAATCATGATTTTAATCAGGAATCGAATCATGAATTGAATCATGAATCATGAATCATGAATCATGAATCGTGAATCATGAATCATGAATCATGAATTGAATCATGAATCATGAATTGAATCATGAATCATTAATTGAATCATGAATCATGAATTGAATCATAAATCATGAATCATGAATTGAATCATGTATCATGAATCATGTATCATGAATCATGAATTATGAATCATGAATTGAATCATGAATCATGAATTGAATCATGAATCATGAATTGAATCATGAATCATGAATCATAAATCATAAATCGAATCATGAATTGAATCATGAATCATGAATCATCATTGAATCATGAATCATGAATCATCAATTGAATCATAAATCATGAATCATGAATCATAAATTGAATCATGAATCATAAATCATGAATTGAATCATGAAAAATGAATCATGAATTGAATCATGAATCATGAATCGAATAATGAATCATGAATCATGAATTGAATCATGAATCATGAATTGAATCATGAATTGATTCATGAATTAAATCATGAATTGAATCATGAATCATAAATCATGAATTGAATCATGAATCATGAATCATGAATCATGAATTGAATCATGAAAAATGAATTATGAATCATGAATTGAATCATGAAAAATGAATTATGAATCATGAATCACGAATTATGAATTGATTCATGAATTAAATCATGAATTGAATCATGAATTATGAATCATGAATTGAATCATGAATCATGAATCATGATATGAATCATGAATCATGAATTGAATCATGAATCATGAATTATGAATCAGGAATTGAATCAAGAATCATGAATTATGAATCATGAATTGAATCATGAATCATGATGTTAATCAGGAATCGAATCATGAATTGAATCATTAATCATGAATAAAATCATGAATCATTAATTGAATCATGAATCATGAATCATGAATTGAATCATGAATCATGAATCATGAATTGAATCATGAAATTGAATCATAAATCATGAATCATGAATTGAATCATGAATCATGAATCATGAATCATGAATTGAATCATGAATGATGAATTGAATCATGAATCATGAATTGAATCATGAATCATGAATCATGAATTGAATCATGAATTGAATCATGAATCATGAATTGAATCATGAATTGAATCATGAATCATGAATCATCAATTGAATCATGAATCATGAATCATGAATTAAATCATGAATCATAAATCATAAATCGAATCATGAATCGAATCATGAATCATGAATCATAAATCGAATCATGAATCGAATCATGAATCATGATTCATGAATTGAATCATGAACCATGAATCATAAATTGAATAATGAATCATGAATCATGAATTGAATCATGTATTGAATCAAGAATCATGAATCATCCATTGAATCATGAATGATGAATTGAATCATGAATCATGAATTAAATCATGAATAATAAATCATAAATCGAATAATGAATCATGAATCGAATCATGAATCAATGAACCATGAATTGAATCATGAATCATGAATCATGAATCAAATCATGAATCATGAATCGTGAATCATGAATCATGAATCATGAAATGAATCATGAATCATGAATTGAATCATGAATCATGAATTATGAATCAGGAATTGAATCAAGAATCATGAATTATGAATCATGAATTGAATCATGAATTGAATCATGAATCATGACTTGAATCATGAATCATGAAACATGAATCATGAATCATGAATCGAATCATGAATCATGAATTGAATCATGAATCATGAATTATGAATCATGAATTGAATCATGAATCATGAATCATGAATCGAATCATGAATCAAGAATTGAATCATGAATTGAATCATAAATCATTAATCGAATCATGAATCATGAATTGAATCATGAATTGAATCATGAATCATGAATTGAATCATGAATCATTAATCATGAATTATGAATCATGAATTGAATCATGAATTGAATCATGAATCATGAATTGAATCATGAATTGAATCATGAATCATGAGTTGAATCATAAATCATGAATCATAAATTAAATCCTGAATCATGAATCATGAATTGAATCATGAATCATGAATCATCAACTGAATCATGAATCATGAATTGAATCATGAATCATGAATCATGAATTGAATCAGGAATCATGAATTATGAATCAGGAATTGAATCATGAATTGAATCATAAATCATTAATCGAATCATGAATCATGAATTGAATCATGAATCATGAAATGAATCATGAATTGATTCATGAATTAAATCATGAACTGAATCATGAATCATGAATCATGAATTGAATTATGAATCATGAATCATGAATCATGAATTGATTCATGAATTAAATCATGAATTGATTCATGAATCATGAATCATGAATTGAATCATGAATCATGAATCATGAATTGAATCATGAATCATGAATCATGAATTATAAATCATGAATTGAATCATGAATCATGATTTTAATCAGAAATCGAATCATGAATTTAATCATGAATCATGAATTAAATCATGAATCATTAATTGAATCATGAATCATGAATCATGAATTGAATCATGAATTGAATCATAAATCATGAATCATGAATTGAATCATGAATCATGAATCATGAATTATGAATTGAATCATGAATCATGAATTATGAATCATGTATTGAATCATGAATCATGAATTAAATCATGAATCATGAATCATGAATTGAATCATGAATTGAATCATGAATCACGAATCATCAATTGAATCATGAATCATGAATCATGAATTAAATCATGAATCATAAATCATACATTGAATAATGACTCATGAATCATGAATTGAATCATGAATTGAATCATGAATCATGAATTAAATCATGAATAATAAATCATAAATCGAATCATGAATCATGAATCGAATCATGAATCGTGAATCATGAATTGAATCATGAATCATGAACCATGAATTGAATCATGAATCATGAATCATGAATCAAATCATGAATCATTATATCGTAGAATCGTGAATCATGAATCATGAATCATGAAATGAAATCATGAATCATGAATTGAATCATGAATCATGAATTATGAATCATGAATTGAATCATGAATCATGATTTTAATCAGGAATCGAATCATGAATTGAATCATGAATCATGAATAAAATCATGAATCATGAATTGAATCATGAATCATGAATCATGAATTGAATCATGAATTGAATCATAAATCATGAATCATGAATTGAATCATGAATCATGAATCATGAATTATGAATTGAATGATGAATCATGAATTATGAATCATGAATTGAATCATGAATCATGAATTGAATCATGAATCATGAATTGAATCATGAATCATGAATCATGAATTGAATCATGAATTGAATCATGAATCATGAATCATCAATTGAATCATGAATCATGAATCATGAATTAAATCGGGAATCATAAATCATAAATCGAATCATGAATCGAATCATGAATCATGAATCATGAATTGAATCATGAATCATGAATCATAAATTGAATAATGAATCATGAATCATGAATTGAATCATGAATTGAATCATGAATCATGAATCATCCATTGAATAATGAATCACGAATCATGAATTAAATCATGAATAATAAATCATAAATCGAATCATGAATCATGAATCAAATCATGAATCGTGAATCATGAATTGAATAATGAAACATGAACCATGAATTGAATCATGAATCATGAATCATGAAATGAATCATGAATCATGAATTATGAATAAGGAATTGAATCAAGAATCATGAATTATGAATCATGAATTGAATCATGAATTATGAATCATGAATTGAATCATGAATTGAATCATGAATCATGAATTGAATCATGAATCATGAAACATGAATTGAATCATGAATCATGAATTATGAATCATGAATTGAATCATGAATCATGAATCGAATCATGAATCAAGAATTGAATCATGAATTGAATCATAAATCATTAATCGAATCATGAATCATGAATTGAATCATGAATTGAATCATGAATCATGAATTGAATCATGAATCATTAATCATGAATTATGAATCATGAATTGAATCATGAATCTTGAATTGAATCATGAATCATGAATTGAATCATGAATTGAATCATGAATCATGAATCATGAATTGAATCATAAATCATGAATCATAAATTAAATCATGAATCATGAATCACGAATTGAATCATGAATCATGAATCATCAACTGAATCATGAATCATGAATTGAATCATGAATCATGAATCACGAATCATAAATTGAATCATGAATCATAAATCATGAATTGAATCATGAAAAATGAATCATGAATTGAATCATGAATCATGAATCGAATAATGAAACATGAATCATGAATTGAATCATGAATCCTGAATCACGAATCATGAATTGAATCATGAATCATGAATCATGAATCGAATCATGAATCATGAATTGAATCATGAATTGAATCATAAATCATTAATCGAATCATGAATCATGAATTGAATCATGAATTAAATCATGAATCATGAATTGATTCATGAATTAAATCATGAATTGAATCATGAATCATGAATTGAATATTTGAATCATGAATCATGAATCATGAATTGAATCATGAATCATAAATTCAATCTTGAATCATGATTTTAATCAGGAATCGAATCATGAATTGAATAATGAATCATGAATTGAATCATGAATCATTAATTGAATCATGATTCATAAATCATATAATCGAATCATGAATTGAATCATGAATCATGAATCATCAATTGAATCATGAATTATGAATCATGAATTGAATAATCAATTGAATCATGAATCATGAATCATGAATTGAATCATAAATCATGAATCACGAATCATAAATTGAATCATGAATCATAAATCATGAATTGAATCATGAAAAATGAAGCATGAATTGAATCATGAATCATGAATTGAATAATGAATCATGAATCATGAATTGAATCATGAATCCTGAATCACGAATCATGAATTGAATCATGAATCATGAATCATGAATCGAATCATGAATCATGAATTGAATAATGAATTTAATCATAAATCATTAATCGAATCATGAATCATGAATTGAATCATGAATCATGAATTGAATCATGAATTGATTCATGAATTAAATCATGAATTGAATCATGAATCATGAATCATGAATTGAATCATGAATCATGAATCACGAATCATGAATTGATTCATGAATTAAATCATGAATTGAATCATGAATTATGAATCATGAATTGAATCATAAATCATGAATCATGAATTGAATCATGAAAAAATGAATTATGAATCATGAATTTAATCATGAATCATGATTTTAATCAGGAATCGAATCATGAATTAAATCATGAATCATGAATCATGAATCATGAATCGTGAATCATGAATCATGAATCATGAAATGAATCATGAATCATGAATTGAATCATGAATCATGAATTATGAATCAGGAATTGAATCAAGAATCATGAATTATGAATCATGAATTGAATCATGAATCATGAATAAAATCATGAATCATTAATTGAACCATGAATCATGAATCATGAATTGAATCATGAATCATGAATTGAATCATGAATTGAATCATAAATCATGAATCATGAATTGAATCATGAATCATGAATCATGAATCATGAATTATGAATTGAATGATGAATCATGAATCATGAATTATGAATCATGAATCATGAAATGAATCATGAATCATGAATTGAATCATAAATCATTAATCGAATCATGAATCATGAATCATGAAATGAATCATGAATCATGAATTGAATCATGAATCATGAATTATGAATCAGGAATTGATTCAAGAATCATGAATTATGAATCATGAATTGAATCATGAATTGAATCATAAATCACGAATTGAATCATGAATCATGAAACATGAATCATGAATTGAGAATTGAATCATGAATCATGAATTATGAATCATGAATTGAATCATGAATCATGAATCGAATTATGAATCAAGAATTGAATCATGAATTGAATCATAAATCATTAATCGAATCATGAATCATGAATTGAATCATGAATCATGAATTAAATCATGAATTGAATCATGAATCATGAATCATGAATTATGAATCATGAATTGAATCATGAATCATGAATTGAATCATGAATCATGAATTAAATCATGAATCATGAATCACGAATCATAAATTGAATCATGAATCATAAATCATGAATTGAATCATGAAAAATGAATCATGAATTGAATCATGAATCATGAATCGAATAATGAAACATGAATCATGAATTGAATCATGAATCCTGAATCACGAATCATGAATTGAATCATGAATCATGAATCATGAATCGAATCATGAATCATGAATTGAATCATGAATTGAATCATAAATCATTAATCGAATCATGAATCATGAATTGAATCATGAATTAAATCATGAATCATGAATTGATTCATGAATTAAATCATGAATTGAATCATGAATCATGAATTGAATATTGAATCATGAATCATGAATCATGAATTGAATCATGAATCATAAATTCAATCTTGAATCATGATTTTAATCAGGAATCGAATCATGAATTGAATAATGAATCATGAATTGAATTATGAATCATTAATTGAATCATGAATAATAAATCATAAATCGAATCATGAATTGAATCATGAATCATGAATCATCAATTGAATCATGAATTATGAATCATGAATTGAATAATCAATTGAATCATGAATCATGAATCATGAATTGAATCATAAATCATGAATCACGAATCATAAATTGAATCATGAATCATAAATCATGAATTGAATCATGAAAAATGAAGCATGAATTGAATCATGAATCATGAATTGAATAATGAATCATGAATCATGAATTGAATCATGAATCCTGAATCACGAATCATGAATTGAATCATGAATCATGAATCATGAATCGAATCATGAATCATGAATTGAATAATGAATTTAATCATAAATCATTAATCGAATCATGAATCATGAATTGAATCATGAATCATGAATTGAATCATGAATTGATTCATGAATTAAATCATGAATTGAATCATGAATCATGAATCATGAATTGAATCATGAATCATGAATCACGAATCATGAATTGATTCATGAATTAAATCATGAATTGAATCATGAATTATGAATCATGAATTGAATCATAAATCATGAATCATGAATTGAATCATGAAAAATGAATTATGAATCATGAATTTAATCATGAATCATGATTTTAATCAGGAATCGAATCATGAATTAAATCATGAATCATGAATCATGAATCATGAATCGTGAATCATGAATCATGAATCATGAAATGAATCATGAATCATGAATTGAATCATGAATCATGAATTATGAATCAGGAATTGAATCAAGAATCATGAATTATGAATCATGAATTGAATCATGAATCATGAATAAAATCATGAATCATTAATTGAATCATGAATCATGAATCATGAATTGAATCATGAATCATGAATCATGAATTGAATCATGAATTGAATCATAAATCATGAATCATGAATTGAATCATGAATCATGAATCATGAATCATGAATTATGAATTGAATGATGAATCATGAATCATGAATTATGAATCATGAATCATGAAATGAATCATGAATCATGAATCATGAATTATGAATCATGAATCATGAAATGAATCATGAATCATGAATTGAATCATAAATCATTAATCGAATCATGAATCATGAATCATGAAATGAATCATGAATCATGAATTGAATCATGAATCATGAATTATGAATCAGGAATTGATTCAAGAATCATGAATTATGAATCATGAATTGAATCATGAATTGAATCATAAATCACGAATTGAATCATGAATCATGAAACATGAATCATGAATTGAGAATTGAATCATGAATCATGAATTATGAATCATGAATTGAATCATGAATCATGAATCGAATTATGAATCAAGAATTGAATCATGAATTGAATCATAAATCATGAATTGAATCATGAATCATGAATTGAATCATGAATCATGAATTAAATCATGAATTGAATCATGAATCATGAATCATGAATTATGAATCATGAATTGAATCATGAATCATGAATTGAATCATGAATCATGAATTAAATCATGAATCATGAATCATGAGTCATGAAATGAATCATGAATTGAATCATGAATCATGAATCATGAATTGAATCATGAATCATAAATTAAATCATGAATCATAAATCATGAATTGAATCATGAATCATGAATCATCAACTGAATCATGAATCATGAATTAAATCATGAATCATAAATCGAATCATGAATCGAATCATGAATCATGAAATGAATCATGAATCATGAATTGAATCATGAATCATGAATTATGAATCATG
Organism: Mixophyes fleayi; assembly: GCF_038048845.1. NCBI lineage: Eukaryota > Metazoa > Chordata > Amphibia > Anura > Limnodynastidae > Mixophyes > Mixophyes fleayi. The sequence goes on from NW_027445945.1 coordinate 12,128, forward strand.
AATTGAATCATGAATTGAATCATGAATCATGAATTGAATCATGAATCATGAATCATGAATTGAATCATGAATCATGAATCATGAATTGAATCATTAATTGAATCATAAATCATGAATCATGAATTGAATCATGAATCATGAATCATGAATTATGAATTGAATGATGAATCATGAATCATGAATTATGAATCATGAATCATGAAATGAATCATGAATCATGAATTGAATCATAAATCATTAATCGAATCATGAATCATGAATCATGAAATGAATCATGAATCATGAATTGAATCATGAATCATGAATTATGAATCAGGAATTGATTCAAGAATCATGAATTATGAATCATTAATTGAATCATGAATTGAATCATAAATCACGAATTGAATCATGAATCATGAAACATGAATCATGAATTGAGAATTGAATCATGAATCATGAATTATGAATCATGAATTGAATCATGAATCATGAATCGAATTATGAATCAAGAATTGAATCATGAATTGAATCATAAATCATTAATCGAATCATGAATCATGAATTGAATCATGAATCATGAATTAAATCATGAATTGAATCATGAATCATGAATCATGAATTATGAATCATGAATTGAATCATGAATCATGAATTAAATCATGAATCATGAATCACGAATCATAAATTGAATCATGAATCATAAATCATGAATTGAATCATGAAAAATGAATCATGAATTGAATCATGAATCATGAATCGAATAATGAAATATGAATCATGAATTGAATCATGAATCCTGAATCACGAATCATGAATTGAATCATGAATCATGAATCATGAATCGAATCATGAATCATGAATTGAATCATGAATTGAATCATAAATCATTAATCGAATCATGAATCATGAATTGAATCATGAATTAAATCATGAATCATGAATTGATTCATGAATTAAATCATGAATTGAATCATGAATCATGAATTGAATATTGAATCATGAATCATGAATCATGAATTGAATCATGAATCATAAATTCAATCTTGAATCATGATTTTAATCAGGAATCGAATCATGAATTGAATAATGAATCATGAATTGAATCATGAATCATTAATTGAATCATGAATCATAAATCATAAATCGAATCATGAATTGAATCATGAATCATGAATCATCAATTGAATCATGAATTATGAATCATGAATTGAATAATCAATTGAATCATGAATCATGAATCATGAATTGAATCATAAATCATGAATCACGAATCATAAATTGAATCATGAATCATAAATCATGAATTGAATCATGAAAAATGAAGCATGAATTGAATCATGAATCATGAATTGAATAATGAATCATGAATCATGAATTGAATCATGAATCCTGAATCACGAATCATGAATTGAATCATGAATCATGAATCATGAATCGAATCATGAATCATGAATTGAATAATGAATTTAATCATAAATCATTAATCGAATCATGAATCATGAATTGAATCATGAATCATGAATTGAATCATGAATTGATTCATGAATTAAATCATGAATTGAATCATGAATCATGAATCATGAATTGAATCATGAATCATGAATCACGAATCATGAATTGATTCATGAATTAAATCATGAATTGAATCATGAATTATGAATCATGAATTGAATCATAAATCATGAATCATGAATTGAATCATGAAAAATGAATTATGAATCATGAATTTAATCATGAATCATGATTTTAATCAGGAATCGAATCATGAATTAAATCATGAATCATGAATCATGAATCATGAATCGTGAATCATGAATCATGAATCATGAAAAGAATCATGAATCATGAATTGAATCATGAATCATGAATTATGAATCAGGAATTGAATCAAGAATCATGAATTATGAATCATGAATTGAATCATGAATCATGAATAAAATCATGAATCATTAATTGAATCATGAATCATGAATCATGAATTGAATCATGAATCATGAATCATGAATTGAATCATGAATTGAATCATAAATCATGAATCATGAATTGAATCATGAATCATGAATCATGAATCATGAATTATGAATTGAATGATGAATCATGAATCATGAATTATGAATCATGAATCATGAAATGAATCACGAATCATGAATTGAATCATAAATCATTAAGCGAATCATGAATCATGAATCATGAAATGAATCATGAATCATGAATTGAATCATGAATCATGAATTATGAATCAGGAATTGATTCAAGAATCATGAATTATGAATCATGAATTGAATCATGAATTGAATCATAAATCACGAATTGAATCATGAATCATGAAACATGAATCATGAATTGAGAATTGAATCATGAATCATGAATTATGAATCATGAATTGAATCATGAATCATGAATCGAATTATGAATCAAGAATTGAATCATGAATTGAATCATAAATCATTAATCGAATCATGAATCATGAATTGAATCATGAATCATGAATTAAATCATGAATTGAATCATGAATCATGAATCATGAATTATGAATCATGAATTGAATCATGAATCATGAATTGAATCATGAATCATGAATTAAATCATGAATCATGAATCATGAGTCATGAAATGAATCATGAATTGAATCATGAATCATGAATCATGAATTGAATCATGAATCATAAATTAAATCATGAATCATAAATCATGAATTGAATCATGAATCATGAATCATCAACTGAATCATGAATCATGAATTAAATCATGAATCATAAATCGAATCATGAATCATGAATCGAATCATGAATCATGAAATGAATCATGAATCATGAATTGAATCATGAATCATGAATTATGAATCATGAATTGAATCATGAATTGAATCATGAATCATGAATCAAATAATGAATCATGAATCATGAATTGAATCATGAATGCTGAATCACGAATCATGAATTGAATCATGAATCATGAATCATGAATCGAATCATGAATCATGAATTAAATAATGAATTAAATCATAAATCATTAATCGAATCATGAATCATGAATTGAATCATGAATCATGAATTGAATCATGAATTGATTCATGAATTAAATCATTAATTGATTCATGAATTAAATCATGAATTGAATCATGAATCATGAATCATGAATTGAATCATGAAGCATGAATCATCAACTGAATCAGGAATCATGAATTGAATCATGAATCATGAATCATGAATTGAATCAGGAATCATGAATTATGAATCAGGAATTGAATCATGAATTGAATCATAAATCATTAATCGAATCATGAATCATGAATTGAATCATGAATCATGAAATGAATCATGAATTGATTCATGAATTAAATCATGAACTGAATCATGAATCATGAATCATGAATTGAATCATGAATCATGAATCATGAATTGATTCATGAATTAAATCATGAATTGATTCATGAATCATGAATCATGAATTGAATCATGAATCATGAATCATGAATTGAATCATGAATCATGAATTATGAATTGAATCATGAATCATGAATCATGAATTGAATCATGAATCATGAATGATGAATCATGAATTGAATCATGAATCATGATTTTAATCAGAAATCGAATCATGAATTGAATCATGAATCATGAATTAAATTATGAATCATTAATTGAATCATGAATCATGAATCATGAATTGAATCATGAATTGAATCATAAATCATGAATCATGAATTGAATCATGAATCATGAATCATGAATTATGAATTGAATCATGAATCATGAATTATGAATCATGAATCATGAATTATGAATCATGTATTGAATCATGAATCATGAATTAAATCATGAATCATGAATCATGAATTGAATCATGAATTGAATCATGAATCACGAATCATCAATTGAATCATGAATCATGAATCATGAATTAAATCATGAATCATGAATCATACATTGAATAATGACTCATGAATCATGAATTGAATCATGAATTGAATCATGAATCATGAATCATCCATTGAATCATGAATCATGAATCATGAATTAAATCATGAATAATAAATCATAAATCGAATCATGAATCATGAATCGAATCATGAATCGCGAATCATGAATTGAATCATGAATCATGAACCATGAATTAAATCATGAATCATGAATCATGAATCAAATCATGAATCATGAATCGTGAATCATGAATCATGAAATGAATCATGAATCATGAATTGAATCATGAATCATGAATTATGAATCATGAATTGAATCATGAATCATGATTTTAATCAGGAATCGAATCATGAATTGAATCATGAATCATGAATAAAATCATGAATCATGAATTGAATCATGAATCATGAATCATGAATTGAATCATGAATTGAATCATAAATCATGAATCATGAATTGAATCATGAATCATGAATCATGAATTATGAATTGAATGACGAATCATGAATCATGAATTATGAATCATGAATTGAATCATGAATCATGAATCGAATTATGAATCAAGAATTGAATCATGAATTGAATCATAAATCATTAATCGAATCATGAATCATGAATTGAATCATGAATCATGAATTAAATCATGAATTGAATCATGAATCATGAATCATGAATTATGAATCATGAATTGAATCATGAATCATGAATTGAATCATGAATCATGAATTAAATCATGAATCATGAATCATGAGTCATGAAATGAATCATGAATTGAATCATGAATCATGAATCATGAATTGAATCATGAATCATAAATTAAATCATGAATCATAAATCATGAATTGAATCATGAATCATGAATCATCAACTGAATCATGAATCATGAATTAAATCATGAATCATAAATCGAATCATGAATCATGAATCGAATCATGAATCATGAAATGAATCATGAATCATGAATTGAATCATGAATCATGAATTATGAATCATGAATTGAATCATGAATTGAATCATGAATCATGAATCAAATAATGAATCATGAATCATGAATTGAATCATGAATGCTGAATCACGAATCATGAATTGAATCATGAATCATGAATCATGAATTAAATAATGAATTAAATCATAAATCATTAATCGAATCATGAATCATGAATTGAATCATGAATCATGAATTGAATCATGAATTGATTCATGAATTAAATCATTAATTGATTCATGAATTAAATCATGAATTGAATCATGAATCATGAATCATGAATTGAATCATGAAGCATGAATCATCAACTGAATCATGAATCATGAATTGAATCATGAATCATGAATCATGAATTGAATCAGGAATCATGAATTATGAATCAGGAATTGAATCATGAATTGAATCATAAATCATTAATCGAATCATGAATCATGAATTGAATCATGAATCATGAAATGAATCATGAATTGATTCATGAATTAAATCATGAACTGAATCATGAATCATGAATCATGAATTGAATCATGAATCATGAATCATGAATCATGAATTGATTCATGAATTAAATCATGAATTGATTCATGAATCATGAATCATGAATTGAATCATGAATCATGAATCATGAATTGAATCATGAATCATGAATTATGAATTGAATCATGAATCATGAATCATGAATTGAATCATGAATCATGAATTATGAATCATGAATTGAATCATGAATCATGATTTTAATCAGAAATCGAATCATGAATTGAATCATGAATCATGAATTAAATTATGAATCATTAATTGAATCATGAATCATGAATTGAATCATGAATTGAATCATAAATCATGAATCATGAATTGAATCATGAATCATGAATCATGAATTATGAATTGAATCATGAATCATGAATTATGAATCATGAATCATGAATTATGAATCATGTATTGAATCATGAATCATGAATTAAATCATGAATCATGAATCATGAATTGAATCATGAATCACGAATCATCAATTGAATCATGAATCATGAATCATGAATTAAATCATGAATCATGAATCATACATTGAATAATGACTCATGAATCATGAATTGAATCATGAATTGAATCATGAATCATGAATCATCCATTGAATCATGAATCATGAATCATGAATTAAATCATGAATAATAAATCATAAATCGAATCATGAATCATGAATCGAATCATGAATCGCGAATCATGAATTGAATCATGAATCATGAACCATGAATTAAATCATGAATCATGAATCATGAATCAAATCATGAATCATGAATCGTGAATCATGAATCATGAAATGAATCATGAATCATGAATTGAATCATGAATCATGAATTATGAATCATGAATTGAATCATGAATCATGATTTTAATCAGGAATCGAATCATGAATTGAATCATGAATCATGAATAAAATCATGAATCATGAATTGAATCATGAATCATGAATCATGAATTGAATCATGAATTGAATCATAAATCATGAATCATGAATTGAATCATGAATCATGAATCATGAATTATGAATTGAATGACGAATCATGAATCATGAATTATGAATCATGAATTGAATCATGAATCATGAATTGAATCATGAATCATGAATTGAATCATGAATCATGAATCATGAATTGAATCATGAATTGAATCATGAATCATGAATCATCAATTGAATCATGAATCATGAATCATGAATTAAATCGTGAATCATAAATCATAAATCGAATCATGAATCGAATCATGAATCATGAATTGAATCATGAATCATGAATCATAAATTGAATAATGAATCATGAATCATGAATTGAATCATGAATTGAATCATGAATCATGAATCATCCATTGAATAATGAATCATGAATCATGAATTAAATCATGAATAATAAATCATAAATCGAATCATGAATCATGAATCGAATCATGAATCGTGAATCATGAATTGAATCATGAAACATGAACCATGAATTGAATCATGAATCATGAACCATGAATCATGAATTGAATCATGAATCATGAATTATGAATAAGAAATTGAATCAAGAATCATGAATTATGAATCATGAATTGAATCATGAATTGAATCATGAATCATGAATTGAATCATGAATCATGAAACATGAATCATGAATTGAATCATGAATCATGAATCATGAATCGAATCATGAATCAAGAATTGAATCATGAATTGAATAATAAATCATTAATCGAATCATGAATCATGAATTGAATCATGAATTGAATCATGAATCATGAATTGAATCATGAATCATTAATCATGAATTATGAATCATGAATTGAATCATGAATCATGAATTGAATCATGAATCATGAATTGAATCATGAATTGAATCATGAATCATGAATTGAATCATAAATCATGAATCATAAATTAAATCATGAATCATGAATCACAAATTGAATCATGAATCATAAATCATCAACTGAATCATGAATCATGAATTGAATCATGAATCATGAATCACGAATCATAAATTGAATCATGAATCATAAATCATGAATTGAATCATGAAAAATGAATCATGAATTGAATCATGAATCATGAATCGAATAATGAAACATGAATCATGAATTGAATCATGAATCCTGAATCACGAATCATGAATTGAATCATGAATCATGAATCATGAATCGAATCATGAATCATGAATTGAATCATGAATTGAATCATAAATCATTAATCGAATCATGAATCATGAATTGAATTATGAATTAAATCATGAATCATGAATTGATTCATGAATTAAATCATGAATTGAATCATGAATCATGAATTGAATATTGAATCATGAATCATGAATCATGAATTGAATCATGAATCATAAATTCAATCATGAATCATGATTTTAATCAGGAATCGAATCATGAATTGAATCATGAATCATTAATTGAATCATGAATCATAAATCATAAATCGAATCATGAATTGAATCATGAATCATGAATCATCAATTGAATCATGAATTATGAATCATGAATTGAATAATCAATTGAATCATGAATCATGAATCATGAATTGAATCATAAATCATGAATCACGAATCATAAATTGAATCATGAATCATAAATCATGAATTGAATCATGAAAAATGAAGCATGAATTGAATCATGAATCATGAATCGAATAATGAATCATGAATCATGAATTGAATCATGAATCCTGAATCACGAATCATGAATTGAATCATGAATCATGAATCATAAATCGAATCATGAATCATGAATTGAATAATGAATTTAATCATAAATCATTAATCGAATCATGAATCATGAATTGAATCATGAATCATGAATTGAATCATGAATTGATTCATGAATTAAATCATGAATTGAATCATGAATCATGAATCATGAATTGAATCATGAATCATGAATCACGAATCATGAATTGATTCATGAATTAAATCATGAATTGAATCATGAATCATGAATCATGAATTGAATCATGAAAAATGAATTATGAATCATGAATTGAATCATGAATCATGATTTTAATCAGGAATCGAATCATGAATTAAATCATGAATCATGAATCATGAATCGTGAATCATGAATCATGAATCATGAAATGAATCATGAATCATGAATTGAATCATGAATCATGAATTATGAATCAGGAATTGAATCAAGAATCATGAATTATGAATCATGAATAGAATCATGAATCATGAATAAAATCATGAATCATTAATTGAATCATGAATCATGAATCATGAATTGAATCATGAATCATGAATCATGAATTGAATCATGAATTGAATCATAAATCATGAATCATGAATTGAATCATGAATCATGAATCATGAATCATGAATTATGAATTGAATGATGAATCATGAATCATGAATTATGAATCATGAATCATGAAATGAATCATGAATCATGAATTGAATCATAAATCATTAATCGAATCATGAATCATGAATCATGAAATGAATCATGAATCATGAATTGAATCATGAATCATGAATTATGAATCAGGAATTGATTCAAGAATCATGAATTATGAATCATGAATTGAATCATGAATTTCATCATAAATCACGAATTGAATCATGAATCATGAAACATGAATCATGAATTGAGAATTGAATCATGAATCATGAATTATGAATCATGAATTGAATCATGAATCATGAATCGAATTATGAATCAAGAATTGAATCATGAATTGAATCATAAATCATTAATCGAATCATGAATCATGAATTGAATCATGAATTGAATCATGAATTGAATCATGAATCATGAATCATGAATTATGAATCATGAATTAAATCATGAATCATGAATTGAATCATGAATCATGAATTAAATCATGAATCATGAGTCATGAAATGAATCATGAATTGAATCATGAATCATGAATCATGAATTGAATCATGAATCATAAATTAAATCATGAATCATAAATCATGAATTGAATCATGAATCATGAATCATCAACTGAATCATGAATCATGAATTAAATCATGAATCATAAATCGAATCATGAATCATGAATCGAATCATGAATCATGAAATGAATCATGAATCATGAATTGAATCATGAATCATGAATTATGAATCATGAATTGAATCATGAATTGAATCATGAATCATGAATTGAATCATGAATCATGAATCACGAATCATAAATTGAATCATGAATCATAAATCATGAATTGAATCATGAAAAATGAATCATGAATTGAATCATGAATCATGAATCAAATAATGAATCATGAATCATGAATTGAATCATGAATGCTGAATCACGAATCATGAATTAAATAATGAATTAAATCATAAATCATTAATCGAATCATGAATCATGAATTGAATCATGAATCATGAATCATGAATTGAATCATGAAGCATGAATCATCAACTGAATCATGAATCATGAATTGAATCATGAATCATGAATCATGAATTGAATCAGGAATCATGAATTATGAATCAGGAATTGAATCATGAATTGAATCATAAATCATTAATCGAATCATGAATCATGAATTGAATCATGAATCATGAAATGAATCATGAATTGATTCATGAATTAAATCATGAACTGAATCATGAATCATGAATCATGAATTGAATCATGAATCATGAATTGATTCATGAATTAAATCATGAATTGATTCATGAATCATGAATCATGAATTGAATCATGAATCATGAATCATGAATTGAATCATGAATCATGAATTATGAATCATGAATTGAATCATGAATCATGATTTTAATCAGAAATCGAATCATGAATTGAATCATGAATCATGAATTAAATCATGAATCATTAATTGAATCATGAATCATGAATCATGAATTGAATCATGAATTGAATCATAAATCATGAATCATGAATTGAATCATGAATCATGAATCATGAATTATGAATTGAATCATGAATCATGAATTATGAATCATGTATTGAATCATGAATCATGAATTAAATCATGAATCATGAATCATGAATTGAATCATGAATTGAATCATGAATCACGAATCATCAATTGAATCATGAATCATGAATCATGAATTAAATCATGAATCATGAATCATACATTGAATAATGACTCATGAATCATGAATTGAATCATGAATTGAATCATGAATCATGAATCATCCATTGAATCATGAATCATGAATCATGAATTAAATCATGAATAATAAATCATAAATCGAATCATGAATCATGAATCGAATCATGAATCGCGAATCATGAATTGAATCATGAATCATGAACCATGAATTAAATCATGAATCATGAATCATGAATCAAATCATGAATCATGAATCGTGAATCATGAATCATGAATCATGAAATGAATCATGAATCATGAATTGAATCATGAATCATGAATTATGAATCATGAATTGAATCATGAATCATGATTTTAATCAGGAATCGAATCATGAATTGAATCATGAATCATGAATAAAATCATGAATCATGAATTGAATCATGAATCATGAATCATGAATTGAATCATGAATTGAATCATAAATCATGAATCATGAATTGAATCATGAATCATGAATCATGAATTATGAATTGAATGACGAATCATGAATCATGAATTATGAATCATGAATTGAATCATGAATCATGAATTGAATCATGAATCATGAATTGAATCATGAATCATGAATTGAATCATGAATTGAATCATGAATCATGAATCATCAATTGAATCATGAATCATGAATCATGAATTAAATCGTGAATCATAAATCATAAATCGAATCATGAATCGAATCATGAATCATGAATCATGAATTGAATCATGAATCATGAATCATAAAATAAATAATGAATCATGAATCATGAATTGAATCATGAATTGAATCATGAATCATGAATCATCCATTGAATAATGAATCATGAATCATGAATTAAATCATGAATAATAAATCATAAATCGAATCATGAATCATGAATCGAATCATGAATCGTGAATCATGAATTGAATCATGAAACATGAACCATGAATTGAATCATGAATCATGAATCATGAATCATGAATTGAATCATGAATCATGAATTATGAATAAGGAATTGAATCAAGTTTTCATGAATTATGAATCATGAATTGAATCATGAATTGAATCATGAATCATGAATTGAATCATGAATCATGAAACATGAATCATGAATTGAATCATGAATCATGAATCATGAATCGAATCATGAATCAAGAATTGAATCATGAATTGAATCATAAATCATTAATCGAATCATGAATCATGAATTGAATCATGAATTGAATCATGAATCATGAATTGAATCATGAATCATTAATCATGAATTATGAATCATGAATTGAATCATGAATCATGAATTGAATCATGAATCATGAATTGAATCATGAATTGAATCATGAATCATGAATCATGAATTGAATCATAAATCATGAATCATAAATTAAATCATGAATCATGAATCACGAATTGAATCATGAATCATAAATCATCAACTGAATCATGAATCATGAATTGAATCATGAATCATGAATCACGAATCATAAATTGAATCATGAATCATAAATCATGAATTGAATCATGAAAAATGAATCATGAATTGAATCATGAATCATGAATCGAATAATGAAACATGAATCATGAATTGAATCATGAATCCTGAATCACGAATCATGAATTGAATCATGAATCATGAATCATGAATCGAATCATGAATCATGAATTGAATCATGAATTGAATCATAAATCATTAATCGAATCATGAATCATGAATTGAATCATGAATTAAATCATGAATCATGAATTGATTCATGAATTAAATCATGAATTGAATCATGAATCATGAATTGAATATTGAATCATGAATCATGAATTGAATCATGAATCATAAATTCAATCATGAATCATGATTTTAATCAGGAATCGAATCATGAATTGAATAATGAATCATGAATTGAATCATGAATCATTAATTGATTTATGAATCATAAATCATAAATCGAATCATGAATTGAATCATGAATCATGAATCATCAATTGAATCATGAATTATGAATCATGAATTGAATAATCAATTGAATCATGAATCATGAATCATGAATTGAATCATAAATCATGAATCACGAATCATAAATTGAATCAAGAATCATAAATCATGTATTGAATCATGAAAAATGAAGCATGAATTGAATCATGAATCATGAATCGAATAATGAATCATGAATCATGAATTGAATCATGAATCCTGAATCACGAATCATGAATTGAATCATGAATCATGAATCATGAATCGAATCATGAATCATGAATTGAATAATGAATTTAATCATAAATCATTAATCGAATCATGAATCATGAATTGAATCATGAATCATGAATTGAATCATGAATTGATTCATGAATTAAATCATGAATTGAATTATGAATCATGAATCATGAATTGAATCATGAATCATGAATCACGAATCATGAATTGATTCATGAATTAAATCATGAATTGAATCATGAATCATGAATCATGAATTGAATCATGAATCATGAATCATGAATTGAATCATGAAAAATGAATTATGAATAATGAATTGAATCATGAATCATGATTTTAATCAGGAATCGAATCATGAATTAAATCATGAATCATGAATCATGAATCATGAATCGTGAATCATGAATCATGAATCATGAAATGAATCATGAATCATGAATTGAATCATGAATCATGAATTATGAATCAGGAATTGAATCAAGAATTATGAATTATGAATCATGAATTGAATCATGAATCATGAATAAAATCATGAATCATTAATTGAATCATGAATCATGAATCATGAATTGAATCATGAATCATGAATCATGAATTGAATCATGAATTAAATCATAAATCATGAATCATGAATTGAATCATGAATCATGAATCATGAATCATGAATTATGAATTGAATGATGAATGATGAATTAAATAATGAATTTAATCATAAATCATTAATCGAATCATGAATCATGAATCATGAAATGAATCATGAATCATGAATTGAATCATGAATCATGAATTATGAATCAGGAATTGATTCAAGAATCATGAATTATGAATCATGAATTGAATCATGAATTGAATCATTAATCACGAATTGAATCATGAATCATGAAACATGAATCATGAATTGAGAATTGAATCATGAATCATGACTTATGAATCATGAATTGAATCATGAATCATGAATCGAATTATGAATCAAGAATTGAATCATGAATTGAATCATAAATCATTATTCGAATCATGAATCATGAATTGAATCATGAATCATGAATTGAATCATGAATTGAATCATGAATCATGAATCATGAATTATGAATCATGAATTGAATCATGAATCATGAATTGAATCATGAATCATGAATTAAATCATGAATCATGAATCATGAGTCATGAAATGAATCATGAATTGAATCATGAATCATGAATCATGAATTGAATCATGAATCATAAATTAAATCATGAATCATAAATCATGAATTGAATAATGAATCATGAATCATCAACTGAATCATGAATCATGAATTAAATCATGAATCATAAATCGAATCATGAATCATGAATCGAATCATGAATCATGAAATGAATCATGAATCATGAATTGAATCATGAATCATGAATTATGAATCATGAATTGAATCATGAATTGAATCATGAATCATGAATTGAATCATGAATCATGAATTACGAATCATAAATTGAATCATGAATCATAAATCATGAATTGAATCATGAAAAATGAATCATGAATTGAATCATGAATCATGAATCAAATAATGAATCATGAATCATGAATTGAATCATGAATGCTGAATCACGAATCATGAATTGAATCATGAATCATGAATCATGAATCGAATCATGAATCATGAATTAAATAATGAATTGAATCATAAATCATTAATCGAATCATGAATCATGAATTGAATCATGAATCATGAATAAAATCATGAATCATTAATTGAATCATGAATTGAATCATGAATTGAATCATGAATCATGAATTGAATCATGAATCATGAATCACGAATCATAAATTGAATCATGAATCATAAATCATGAATTGAATCATGAAAAATGAAGCATGAATTGAATCATGAATCATGAATCGAATAATCAATCATGAATCATGAATTGAATCATGAATCCTGAATCACGAATCATGAAATGAATCATGAATCATGAATCATGAATCGAATCATGAATCATGAATTTAATCATAAATCATTAATCGAATCATGAATCATGAATTGAATCATGAATCATGAATTGAATCATGAATTGATTCATGAATTAAATCATGAATTGAATCATGAATCATGAATCATGAATTGAATCATGAATCATGAATCACGAATCATGAATTGATTCATGAATTAAATCATGAATTGAATCATGAATCATGAATCATGAATTGAATCATGAATCATGAATCATGAATTGAATCATGAAAAATGAATTATGAATAATGAATTGAATCATGAATCATGATTTTAATCAGGAATCGAATCATGAATTAAATCATGAATCATGAATCATGAATCATGAATCGTGAATCATGAATCATGAATCATGAAATGAATCATGAATCATGAATTGAATCATGAATCATGAATTATGAATCAGGAATTGAATCAAGAATTATGAATTATGAATCATGAATTGAATCATGAATCATGAATAAAATCATGAATCATTAATTGAATCATGAATCATGAATCATGAATTGAATCATGAATCATGAATCATGAATTGAATCATGAATTGAATCATAAATCATGAATCATGAATTGAATCATGAATCATGAATCATGAATCATGAATTATGAATTGAATGATGAATGATGAATCATGAATTATGAATCATGAATTGAATCATGAATGATGAATTAAATAATGAATTGAATCATAAATCATTAATCGAATCATGAATCATGAATCATGAAATGAATCATGAATCATGAATTGAATCATGAATCATGAATTATGAATCAGGAATTGATTCAAGAATCATGAATTATGAATCATGAATTGAATCATGAATTGAATCATAAATCACGAATTGAATCATGAATCATGAAACATGAATCATGAATTGAGAATTGAATCATGAATCATGAATTATGAATCATGAATTGAATCATGAATCATGAATCGAATTATGAATCAAGAATTGAATCATGAATTGAATCATAAATCATTAATCGAATCATGAATCATGAATTGAATCATGAATCATGATTTGAATCATGAATTGAATCATGAATCATGAATCATGAATTATGAATCATGAATTGAATCATGAATCATGAATTGAATCATGAATCATGAATTAAATCATGAATCATGAATCATGAGTCATGAAATGAATCATGAATTGAATCATGAATCATGAATCATGAATTGAATCATGAATCATAAATTAAATCATGAATCATAAATCATGAATTGAATCATGAATCATGAATCATCAACTGAATCATGAATCATGAATTAAATCATGAATCATAAATCGAATCATGAATCATGAATCGAATCATGAATCATGAAATGAATCATGAATCATGAATTGAATCATGAATCATGAATTATGAATCATGAATTGAATCATGAATTGAATCATGAATCATGAATTGAATCATGAATCATGAATCACGAATCATAAATTGAATCATGAATCATAAATCATGAATTGAATCATGAAAAATGAATCATGAATTGAATCATGAATCATGAATCAAATAATGAATCATGAATCATGAATTGAATCATGAATGCTGAATCACGAATCATGAATTGAATCATGAATCATGAATCATGAATCGAATCATGAATCATGAATTAAATAATGAATTGAATCATAAATCATTAATCGAATCATGAATCATGAATTGAATCATGAATCATGAATTGAATCATGAATCATGAATTGAATCATGAAGTGATTCATGAATTAAATCATTAATTGATTCATGAATTAAATCATGAATTGAATCATGAATCATGAATCATGAATTGAATCATGAAGCATGAATCATGAATCATGAATTGAATCATGAATCATGAATTATGAATCATAAATTGAATCATGAATCATGATTTTAATCAGGAATCGAATCATGAATTGAATCATGAATCATTATTTGAATCATGAATCATTAATTGAATCATGAATCATGAATCATGAATCAAGAATTGAATCATGAATTGAATCATAAATCATGAATCATGATTTGAATCATGAATCATGAATCAAGAATTATGAATTGAATCATAAATCATGAATCATGAATTATGAATCATAAATTGAATCATGAATCATGAATTGAATAATGAATCATGAATTGAATCATGAATCATGAATCTTGAATCATGAATTGAATCATGAATTGAATCATGAATCGAATCATTAATCATGAATTGAATCATGAATCATGAATCATGAATAATGAATTGAATCATGATTTGAATCATGAATCATTAATCGAATTATGAATCATGAATTGAATCATGAATTAAATCATGAATTATGAATTGATTCATGAATTAAATCATGAATTGAATCATGAATCATGAATTGAATATTGAATCATGAATCATGAATCATGAATTGAATCATGAATCATAAATTCAATCATGAATCATGATTTTAATCAGGAATCGAATCATGAATTGAATCATGAATCATGAATTGAATCATGAATCCTGAATCACGAATCATGAATTGAATCATGAATCATGAATCATGAATCGAATCATGAATCATGAATTGAATCATGAATTGAATCATGAATCATTAATCGAATCATGAATCATGAATTGAATCATGAATTAAATCATGAATCATGAATCATGAATTGAATCATGAATCATAAATTAAATCATGAATCATAAATCATGAATTGAATCATGAATCATGAATCATCAACTGAATCATGAATCATGAATTAAATCATGAATCATAAATCGAATCATGAATCATGAATCGAATCATGAATCATGAAATGAATCATGAATCATGAATTGAATCATGAATCATGAATTATGAATCATGAATTGAATCATGAATTGAATCATGAATCATGAATTGAATCATGAATCATGAATCACGAATCATAAATTGAATCATGAATCATAAATCATGAATTGAATCATGAAAAATGAATCATGAATTGAATCATGAATCATGAATCAAATAATGAATCATGAATCATGAATTGAATCATGAATGCTGAATCACGAATCATGAATTGAATCATGAATCATGAATCATGAATCGAATCATGAATCATGAATTAAATAATGAATTGAATCATAAATCATTAATCGAATCATGAATCATGAATTGAATCATGAATCATGAATTGAATCATGAATCATGAATTGAATCATGAAGTGATTGATGAATTAAATCATTAATTGATTCATGAATTAAATCATGAATTGAATCATGAATCATGAATCATGAATTGAATCATGAAGCATGAATCATGAATCATGAATTGAATCATGAATCATGAATTATGAATCATAAATTGAATCATGAATCATGATTTTAATCAGGAATCGAATCATGAATTGAATCATGAATCATTATTTGAATCATGAATCATTAATTGAATCATGAATCATGAATCATGAATCAAGAATTGAATCATGAATTGAATCATAAATCATGAATCATGATTTGAATCATGAATCATGAATCAAGAATTATGAATTGAATCATAAATCATGAATCATGAATTATGAATCATAAATTGAATCATGAATCATGAATTGAATAATGAATCATGAATTGAATCATGAATCATGAATCTTGAATCATGAATTGAATCATGAATTGAATCATGAATCGAATCATTAATCATGAATTGAATCATGAATCATGAATCATGAATAATGAATTGAATCATGATTTGAATCATGAATCATTAATCGAATTATGAATCATGAATTGAATCATGAATTAAATCATGAATTATGAATTGATTCATGAATTAAATCATGAATTGAATCATGAATCATGAATTGAATATTGAATCATGAATCATGAATCATGAATTGAATCATGAATCATAAATTCAATCATGAATCATGATTTTAATCAGGAATCGAATCATGAATTGAATCATGAATCATGAATTGAATCATGAATCCTGAATCACGAATCATGAATTGAATCATGAATCATGAATCATGAATCGAATCATGAATCATGAATTGAATCATGAATTGAATCATGAATCATTAATCGAATCATGAATCATGAATTGAATCATGAATTAAATCATGAATCATGAATTGATTCATGAATTAAATCATGAATTGAATCATGAATCATGAATTGAATATTGAATCATGAATCATGAATCATGAATTGAATCATGAATCATAAATTCAATCATGAATCATGATTTTAATCAGGAATCGAATCATGAATTGAATCATGAATCATGAATTGAATCATGAATCATTAATTGAATCATGAATCATGAATTGAATCATAAATCATGAATCATGAATTGAATCATGTATCATGAATCATGAATTATGAATCATGAATTGAATCATGAATCATGAATTGAATCATGAATCATGAATTGAATCATGAATCATGAATCATAAATCATAAATCGAATCATGAATTGAATCATGAATCATGAATCATGAATTGAATCATGAATTATGAATCATGAATTGAAACATCAATTGAATCATGAATCATGAATTGAATCATAAATCATGAATCACGAATCATAAATTGAATCATGAATCATAAATCATGAATTGAATCATGAAAAATGAATCATGAATTGAATCATGAATCATGAATCGAATAATGAATCATGAATCATGAATTGAATCATGAATCATGAATTGAATCATGAATCATGAATCATGAATCAAATCATGAATCATGAATTGAATAATGAATTTAATCATAAATCATTAATCGAATCATGAATCATGAATTGAATCATGAATCATGAATTGAATCATGAATTGATTCATGAATTAAATCATGAATTGAATCATGAATCATTAATCATGAATTGAATCATGAATCATGAATCACGAATCATGAATTGATTCATGAATTAAATCATGAATTGAGTCATGAATCATGAATCATGAATTGAATCATGAATCATGAATCATGAATCATGAATTGAATCATGAAAAATGAATTATGAATCATGAATTGAATCATAAATCATGATTTTAATCAGGAATCGAATCATGAATTGAATCATGAATCATGAATCATGAATCGTGAATCATGAATCATGAATCATGAATTGAATCATGAATCATGAATTGAATCATGAATCATTAATTGAATCATGAATCATGAATTGAATCATGAATCATGAATCATGAAATGAATCATGTATCATGAATCATGAATTATGAATCATGAATTGAATCATGAATCATGAATTGAATCATGAATCATGAATTGAATCATGAATCATGAATCATAAATCATAAATCGAATCATGAATTGAATCATGAATCATGAATCATCAATTGAATCATGAATTATGAATCATGAATTGAATCATCAATTGAATCATGAATCATGAATCATCAATTGAATCATAAATCATGAATCACGAATCATAAATTGAATCATGAATCATAAATCATGAATTGAATCATGAAAAATGAATCATGAATTGAATCATGAATCATGAATCGAATAATGAATCATGAATCATGAATTGAATCATGAATCATGAATTGAATCATGAATCATGAATCATGTATCAAATCATGAATCATGAATTGAATAATGAATTTAATCATAAATCATTAATCGAATCATGAATCATGAATTGAATCATGAATCATGAATTGAATCATGAATTGATTCATGAATTAAATCATGAATTGAATCATGAATCATGAATCATGAATTGAATCATGAATCATGAATCACAAATCATGAATTGATTCATGAATTAAATTATGAATTGAATCATGAATCATGAATCATGAATTGAATCATGAATCATGAATCATGAATCATGAATTGAATCATGAAAAATGAATTATGAATCATGAATTGAATCATGAATCATGATTATAATCAGGAATCGAATCATGAATTGAATCATGAATCATGAATCATGAATCATGAATCGTGAATCATGAATCATGAATCATGAAATGAATCATGAATCATGAATTGAATCATGAATCATGAATTATGAATCAGGAATTCAATCAAGAATCATGAATTATGAATCATGAATTGAATCATGAATCATGAATAAAATCATGAATCATTAATTGAATCATGAATCATGAATCATGAATTGAATCATGAATCATGAATTGAATCATGAATTGAATCATAAATCATGAATCATGAATTGAATCATGAATCATGAATCATGAATCATGAATTGAATCATGAATGATGAATTGAATCATGAATCATGAATTGAATCATGAATCATGAATCATGAATTGAATCATGAATTGAATCATGAATCATGAATTGAATCATCGATTGAATCATGAATCATGAATTAAATCATGAATCATAAATCATAAATCGAATCATGAATCGAATCATGAATCATGAATCATAAATCGAATCATGAATCGAATCATGAATCATGATTCATAAATTGAATCATGAACCATGAATCATAAATTGAATAATGAATCATGAATCATGAATTGAATCATGAATTGAATCATGAATCATGAATCATCCATTGAATCATGAATCATGAATCATGAATTAAATCATGAATAATAAATCATAAATCGAATCATGAATCATGAATCGAATCATGAATCATGAACCATGAATTGAATCATGAATCATGAATCATGAATCAAATCATGAATCATGAATCATGAAATGAATCATGAATCATGAATTGAATCATGAATCATGAATTATGAATCAGGAATTGAATCAAGAATCATGAATTATGAATCATGAATTGAATCATGAATTGAATCATGAATCATGAATTGAATCATGAATCATGAAACATGAATCATGAATCATGAATCGAATCATGAATCATGAATCATGAATTGAATCATGAATCATGAATTATGAATCATGAATTGAATCATGAATCATGAATCATGAATCGAATCATGAATCAAGAATTGAATCATGAATTCAATCATAAATCATTAATCGAATCATGAATCATGAATTGAATCATGAATTGAATCATGAATCATGAATTGAATCATGAATCATGAATTGAATCATGAATCATTAATCATGAATTATGAATCATGAATTGAATCATGAATCATGAATTGAATCATGAATCATTAATCATGAATTATGAATCATGAATTGAATCATGAATCATGAATTGAATCATGAATCATGAATTGAATCATGAATTGAATCATGAATCATGAATCATGAATTGAATCATAAATCATTAATCATAAATTAAATCCTTAATCATGAATCATGAATTGAATCATGAATCATGAATCATCAACTGAATCATGAATCATGAATTGAATCATGAATCATGAATCATGAATTGAATCAGGAATCATGAATTATGAATCAGGAATTGAATCATGAATTGAATCATAAATCATTAATCGAATCATGAATCATGAATTGAATCATGAATCATGAAATGAATCATGAATTGATTCATGAATTAAATCATGAACTGAATCATGAATCATGAATCATGAATTGAATCATGAATCATGAATCATGAATCATGAATTGATTCATGAATTAAATCATGAATTGATTCATGAATCATGAATCATGAATTGAATCATGAATCATGAATCATGAATCATGAATCATGAATTGAATCATGAATCATGAATTATGAATCATGAATTGAATCATGAATCATGATTTTAATCAGGAATCGAATCATGAATTGAATCATGAATCATGAATTAAATCATGAATCATTAATTGAATCATGAATCATGAATCATGAATTGAATCATGAATTGAATCATAAATCATGAATCATGAATTGAATCATGAATCATGAATCATGAATTATGAATTGAATCATGAATCATGAATTATGAATCATGTATTGAATCATGAATCATGAATTAAATCATGAATCATGAATCATGAATTGAATCATGAATTGAATCATGAATCACGAATCATCAATTGAATCATGAATCATAAATCATAAATCGAATCATGAATCGAATCATGAATCATGAATCAAGAATTGAATCATGAACCATGAATCATACATTGAATAATGACTCATGAATCATGAATTGAATCATGAATTGAATCATGAATCATGAATCATCCATTGAATCATGAATCATGAATCATGAATTAAATCATGAATAATAAATCATAAATCGAATCATGAATCATGAATCGAATCATGAATCGTGAATCATGAATTGAATCATGAATCATGAACCATGAATTGAATCATGAATCATGAATCATGAATCATGAATCAAATCATGAATCATGAATCGTGAATCATGAATCATGAATCATGAATTGAATCATGAATCATGAATTATGAATCAGGAATTGAATCAAGAATCATGAATTATGAATCATGAATTGAATCATGAATCATGATTTTAATCAGGAATTGAATCATGAATCATGAATAAAATCATGAATCATTAATTGAATCATGAATCATGAATCATGAATTGAATCATGAATTGAATGATAATTCATGAATCATGAATTGAATCATGAATCATGAATCATGAATTATGAATTGAATGATGAATCATGAATCATGAATTATGAATCATGAATTGAATCATGAATCATGAATTGAATCATGAATCATGAATTGAATCATGAATCATGAATCATGAATTGAATCATGAATTGAATCATGAATCATGAATCATCAATTGAATCATTAATCATGAATCATGAATTAAATCGTGAATCATAAATCATAAATCGAATCATGAATCGAATCATGAATCATGAATCATGAATTGAATCATGAACCATGAATCATAAATTGAATAATGAATCATGAATCATGAATTGAATCATGAATTGAATCATGAATCATGAATCATCCATTGAATCATGAATCATGAATCATGAATTAAATCATGAATAATAAATCATAAATCGAATCATGAATCATGAATCATGAATCAAATCATGAATCATGAATCGTGAATCATGAATCATGAAATCAATCATGAATCATGAATTGAATCATGAATCATGAATTATGAATCAGGAATTGAATCAAGAATCATGAATTATGAATCATGAATTGAATCATGAATCATGATTTTAATCAGGAATCGAATCATGAATTGAATCATGAATCATGAAATCAATCATGAATCATGAATTGAATCATGAATCATGAATTATGAATCAGGAATTGAATCAAGAATCATGAATTATGAATCATGAATTGAATCATGAATCATGATTTTAATCAGGAATCGAATCATGAATTGAATCATGAATCATGAATAAAATCATGAATCATTAATTGAATCATGAATCATGAATCATGAATTGAATCATGAATTGAATCATAAATCATGAATCATAAATTGAATCATGAATCATGAATCATGAATTATGAATTGAATGATGAATCATGAATCATGAATTATGAATCATGAATTGAATCATGAATCATGAATTGAATCATGAATCATGAATTGAATCATGAATCATGAATCATGAATTGAATCATGAATTGAATCATGAATCATGAATCATCCATTGAATCATGAATCATGAATCATGAATTAAATCATGAATAATAAATCATAAATCGAATCATGAATCATGAATCGAATCATGAATCGTGAATCATGAATTGAATCTTGAATCATGAACCATGAATTGAATCATGAATCATGAATCATGAATCAAATCATGAATCATGAATCGTGAATCATGAATCATGAATCATGAATCATGAATTGAATCATGAATCATGAATTATGAATAAGGAATTGAATCAAGAATCATGAATTATGAATCATGAATTGAATCATGAATTGAATCATAAATCATGAATTGAATCATGAATCATGAAACATGAATCATGAATTGAATCATGAATCATGAATCGAATCATGAATCATGAATTGAATCATGAATCATGAATTATGAATCATGAATTGAATCTTGAATCATGAATCATGAATCGAATCATGAATCAAGAATTGAATTATGAATTGAATCATAAATCATTAATCGAATCATGAATCATGAATTGAATCATGAATTGAATCATGAATCATGAATTGAATCATGTATCATTAATCATGAATTATGAATCATGAATTGAATCATGAATCATGAATTGAATCATGAATCATGAATTGAATCATGAATTGAATCATAAATCATGAATCATAAATTAAATCATGAATCATGAATCATGAATTGAATCATGAATCATGAATCATCAACTGAATCATGAATCATGAATTGAATCATGAATCATGAATCACGAATCATAAATTGAATCATGAATCATAAATCATGAATTGAATCATGAAAAATGAATCATGAATTGAATCATGAATCATGAATCGAATAATGAAACATGAATCATGAATTGAATCATGAATCCTGAATCACGAATCATGAATTGAATCATGAATCATGAATCATGAATCGAATCATGAATCATGAATTGAATCATGAATTGAATCATGAATCATTAATCGAATCATGAATCATGAATTGAATCATGAATTAAATCATGAATCATGAATTTATTCATGAATTCAATCATGAATTGAATCATGAATCATGAATTGAATATTGAATCATGAATCATGAATCATGAATTGAATCATGAATCATAAATTCAATCATGAATCATGATTTTAATCAGGAATCGAATCATGAATTGAATCATGAATCATGAATTGAATCATGAATCATTAATTGAATCATGAATCATGAATTGAATCATAAATCATGAATCATGAATTGAATCATGAATCATGAATTGAATCATAAATCATGAATTGAATCATGAATCATGAATCATAAATCATAAATCGAATCATGAATTGAATCATGAATCATGAATCATCAATTGAATCATGAATTCTGAATCATGAATTGAATCACCAATTGAATCATGAATCATGAATCATGAATTGAATCATATATCATGAATCACGAATCATAAATTGAATCATGAATCATAAATCATGAATTGAAACATGAAAAATGAATCATGAATTGAATCATGAATCATGAATCGAATAATGAATCATAAATCATGAATTGAATAATGAATCATGAATTGAATCATGAATCATGAATCATGAATCAAATCATGAATCATGAATTGAATAATGAATTTAATCATAAATCATTAATCGAATCATGAATCATGAATTGAATCATGAATTGATTCATGAATTAAATCATGAATCATGAATCATGAATTGAATCATGAATCATGAATCACGAATCATGAATTGATTCATGAATTAAATCATGAATTGAATCATGAATCAAATCATGAATCATTAATTGAATAATGAATTTAATCATAAATCATTAATCGAATCATGAATCATGAATTGAATCATGAATTGATTCATGAATTAAATCATGAATCATGAATTGAATCATGAATCATGAATTGAATCATGAATCATGAATCACGAATCATGAATTGATTCATGAATTAAATCATGAATTGAATCATGAATCATGAATCATAAATTGAATCATGAATCATGAATCATGAATTGAATCATGAAAAATGAATTATGAATCATGAATTGAATCATGAATCATGATTTTAATCAGGAATCGAATCATGAATTGAATCATGAATCATGAATCATGAATCGTGAATCATGAATCATGAATCATGAAATGAATCATGAATCATGAATTGAATCATGAATCATGAATTATGAATCAGGAATTGAATCAAGAATCATGAATTATGAATCATGAATTGAATCATGAATCATGATGTTAATCAGGAATCGAATCATGAATTGAATCATGAATCATGAATAAAATCATGAATCATTAATTGAATCATGAATCATGAATCATAAATTGAATCATGAATCATGAATTGAATCATAAATCGTGAATCATGAATTGAATCATGAATCATGAATCATGAATCATGAATTGAATCATGAATGATGAATTGAAGCATGAATCATGAATTGAATCATGAATCATGAATCATGAATTGAATCATGAATTGAATCATGAATCATGAATTGAATCATGAATCATGAATCATCAATTGAATCATGAATCATGAATCATGAATTAAATCATGAATCATAAATCATAAATCGAATCATGAATCGAATCATGAATCATGAATCATAAATCGAATCATGAATCGAATAATGAATCATGATTCATGAATTGAATCATGAATTGAATCATGAATCATGAATCATCCATTGAATCATGAATCATGAATTAAATCATGAATAATAAATCATAAATCGAATCATGAATCATGAATCGAATCATGAATCATGAACCATGAATTGAATCATGAATCATGAATCATGAATCAAATCATGAATCATGAATCGTGAATTATGAATCATGAATCATGAAATGAATCATGAATCATGAATTGAATCATGAATCATGAATTATGAATCAGGAATTGAATCAAGAATCATGAATTATGAATCATGAATTGAATCATGAATTGAATCATGAATCATGAATTGAATCATGAATCATGAAACATGAATCATGAATCATGAATCGAATCATGAATCATGAATCATGAATTGAATCATGAATCATGAATTATGAATCATGAATTGAATCATGAATCATGAATCATGAATCGAATCATGAATCAAGAATTGAATCATGAATTGAACCATAAATCATTAATCGAATCATGAATCATGAATTGAATCATGAATTGAATCATGAATCATGAATTGAATCATGAATCATTAATCATGAATTATGAATCATGAATTGAATCATGAATCATGAATCATGAATCGAATCATGAATCAAGAATTGAATCATGAATTGAACCATAAATCATTAATCGAATCATGAATCATGAATTGAATCATGAATTGAATCATGAATCATGAATTGAATCATGAATCATTAATCATGAATTATGAATCATGAATTGAATCATGAATCATGAATTTAATCATGAATTGAATCATGAATCATGAATCATAAATTAAATCCTGAATCATGAATCATGAATTGAATCATGAATCATGCATCATCAACTGAATCATGAATCATGAATTGAATCATGAATCATGAATCACGAATCATAAATTGAATCATGAATCATAAATCATGAATTGAATCATGAAAAATGAATCATGAACTGAATCATGAATCATGAATCGAATAATGAAACATGAATCATGAATTGAATCATGAATCATGAATCGAATAATGAAACATGAATCATGAATTGAATCATGAATCCTGAATCATGAATTGAATCATGAATCATGAATTATGAATCGAATCATGAATCATGAATTGAATCATGAATTGAATCATAAATCATTAATCGAATCATGAATCATGAATTGAATCATGAATTAAATCATGAATCATGAATTGATTCATGAATTCAATCATGAATTGAATCATGAATCATGAATTGAATCATGAATCATGAATCATGAATCATGAATTGAATCATGAATCATGAATTATGAATCATAAATTCAATCATGAATCATGATTTTAATCAGGAATCAAATCATGATTTTAATCATGAATCATGAATTGAATCATGAATCATTAATTGAATCAAATATCATGAATCATGAATTGAATCATAAATCATGAATCATGAATTGAATCATAATTCATGAATTATGAATCATGAATTGAATCATGAATCATGAATTGAATCATGAATCATGAATTGAATCATGAATCATGAATTGAATCATGAATCATGAATCATGAATCATGAATTGAATCATGAATTGAATCATGAATCATGAATTGAATCATGAATCATGAATCACGAATCATAAATTGAATCATGAATCATAAATCATGAATTGAATCATGAAAAATGAATCATGAATTGAATCATGATTTATGAATCGAATAATGAATCATGAATCATGAATTGAATCATGAATCCTGAATCACGAATCATGAATTGAATCATGAATCATGAATTATGAATCGAATCATGAATCATGAATTGAATAATGAATTTAATCATAAATCATTAATCGAATCATGAATCATGAATTGAATCATGAATCATGAATTGAATCATGAATTGATTCATGAATTAAATCATGAATTGAATCATGAATCATGAATCATGAATTGAATCATGAATCATGATTTTAATCAGGAATCGAATCATGAATTGAATCATGAATCATGAATTGAATCATGAATCATTAATTGAATCATGAATCATGAATCATGAATCATGAATTGAATTATGAATTGAATCATAAATCATGAATCATAAATTGAATCATGAATCATGATTATAAATTGAATCATGAATCATAAATTATGAATCATGAATTGAATCATGAATCATGAATCATGAATTGAATCATGACTCATGAATCATGAATTGAATCATGAATTTGATCATGAATCATGATTAATGAATCGAATCATTATTCATGAATTGAATCATGAATCATGA
The DNA here is from genome assembly GCF_038048845.1 of Mixophyes fleayi. Taxonomy (NCBI): domain Eukaryota; kingdom Metazoa; phylum Chordata; class Amphibia; order Anura; family Limnodynastidae; genus Mixophyes; species Mixophyes fleayi. The sequence goes on from NW_027445945.1 coordinate 41,219, forward strand.
ATCATGAATTATGAATCATGATTTCAATCATGAATCATGAATTGAATCATGAATCATGAATCATGAATTGAATCATGATTTCAATCATTAATCATGAATCATGAATTGAATCATGAATCATGAATCATAAATTGAATCATGAATCATGAATCATGAATTGAATCATGAATTGAATCATGAATCATGAATTGTCAATTGAATCATGAATCATGAATTAAATCATGAATCATAAATCATAAATCGAATCATGAATCATGAATCGAATCATGAATCGTGAATCATGAATTGAATCATGAATCATGAATCATGAATCATGAATCAAATCATGAATCATGAATTTTGAATGAGGAATCTAATCAAGAATCATGAATTATGAATCATGAATTGAATCATGAATCATGAAACATGAATCATGAATTAAATCATGAATCATGAATCGAATCATGAATCATGAATCATAAATTGAATCATGAATCATGAATCATGAATTGAATCATGAATCATGAATTATGAATCATGAATTGAATCATGAATCATGAATCATGAATTGAATCATGAATCATGAATCACGAATCATAAATTGAATCATGAATCATAAATCATGAATTGAATCATGAAAAATGAATCATGAATTGAATCATGAATCATGAATCGAATAATGAATCATGAATCATAAATTGAATCATGAATCCTGAATCACGAATCATGAATTGAATCATGAATCATGAATTATGAATCGAATCATGAATCATGAATTGAATAATGAATTTAATCATAAATCATTAATCGAATCATGAATCATGAATTGAATCATGAATCATGAATTGAATCATGAATTGATTCATGAATTAAATCATGAATTGAATCATGAATAATGAATCATGAATTGAATCATGAATCATGAATCATGAATCATGAATTGATTCATGAATTAAATCATGAACTGAATCATGAATCATGAATCATGAATTGAATCATGAATCATGAATCATGAATTGAATCATGATAATGAATTATGAATCATGAATAGAATCATAAATCATGATTTTAATCAGGAATCGAATCATGAATTGAATCATGAATCATGAATCATGAAATGAATCATGAATCATGAATCGTGAATCATGAATCATGAATCATGAAATGAATCATGAATCGAGAATTGAATCATGAATCATGAATTATGAATCAGGAATTGAATCAAGAATCATGAATTATGAATCATGAATTGAATCATGAATCATGATGTTAATCAGGAATCGAATCATGAATTGAATCATGAATCATGAATAAAATCATGAATCATTAATTGAATCATGAATTGAATCATGAATCATGAATTAAGAATCAGGAATTGAATCAAGAATCATGAATTATGAATCATGAATTGAATCATGAATCATGATGTTAATCAGGAATCGAATCATGAATTGAATCATGAATCATGAATAAAATCATGAATCATTAATTAAATCATGAATCATGAATCATAAATTGAATCATGAATCATGAATCATGAATTGAATCATGAATTGAATCATAAATCATGAATCATGAATTGAATCATGAATCATGAATCATGAATCATGAATTGAATCATGAATGATGAATTGAATCATAAATCATGAATTGAATCATGAATCATGAATCATGAATTGAATCATGAATTAAATCATGAATCATAAATCAAAAATCGAATCATGAATCATCAATTGAATCATGAATCATGAATCATGAATTAAATCATGAATCATAAATCATAAATCGAATCATGAATCGAATCATGAATCATGAATCATTTATCGAATCATGAATCGAATCATGAATCATGATTCATGAATTGAATCATAAATCATTAATCGAATCATGAATCATAAATTGAATCATGAATCATGAATTGAATCATGAATTGATTCATGAATTAAATCATGAATTGAATCATGAATCATGAATCATGAATTGAATCATGAATCATGAATCATGAATCATGAATTGATTCATGAATTAAATCATGAACTGAATCATGAATCATGAATCATGAATTGAATCATGAATCATGAATCATGAATTGAATCATGAATCATGAATTATGAATCATGAATTGAATCATAAATCATGATTTTAATCAGGAATCGAATCATGAATTGAATCATGAATCATGAATCATGAAATGAATCATGAATCATGAATCGTGAATCATGAATCATGAATCATGAAATGAATCATGAATCATGAATTGAATCATGAATCATGAATTATGAATCAGGAATTGAATCAAGAATCATGAATTATGAATCATGAATTGAATCATGAATCATGATGTTAATCAGGAATCGAATCATGAATTCAATCATGAATCATGAATAAAATCATGAATCATTAATTGAATCATGAATCATGAATTGAATCATGAATTAAGAATCAGGAATTGAATCAAGAATCATGAATTATGAATCATGAATTGAACCATGAATCATGATGTTAATCAGGAATCGAATCATGAATTGAATCATGAATCATGAATAAAATCATGAATCATTAATTGAATCATGAATCATGAATCATAAATTGAATCATGAATCATGAATCATGAATTGAATCATGAATTGAATCATAAATCATGAATCATGAATTGAATCATGAATCTAGAATCATGAATCATGAATTGAATCATGAATGATGAATTGAATCATGAATCAAGAATTGAATCATGAATCATGAATCATGAATTGAATCATGAATTAAATCATGAATCATAAATCAAAAATCGAATCATGAATCATCAATTGAATCATGAATCATGAATCATGAATTAAATCATGAATCATAAATCATAAATCGAATCATGAATCGAATCATGAATCATGAATCATAAATCGAATCATGAATCGAATCATGAATCATGATTCATGAATTGAATCATGAACCATGAATCATAAATTGAATAATGAATCATGAATCATGAATTGAATCATGAATTGAATCATGAATCATGAATCATCCATTGAATCATGAATCATGAATCATGAATTAAATCATGAATAATAAATCATAAATCGAATCATGAATCATGAATCATGAATTAAATCATGAATCATGAATCATGAATTGAATCATGAACCATGAATCATAAATTGAATAATGAATCATGAATCATGAATTGAATCATGAATTGAATCATGAATCATGAATCATCCATTGAATCATGAATCATGAATCATGAATTAAATCATGAATAATAAATCATAAATCGAATCATGAATCATGAATCATGAATTAAATCATGAATCATGAATCATGAATCAAATCATGAATCATGAATCGTGAATCATGAATCATGAATCATGAAATGAATCATGAATCATGAATTGAATCATGAATCATGAATTATGAATCAGGAATTGAATCAAGAATCATGAATTATGAATCATGAATTGAATCATGAATTGAATCATGAATCATGAATTGAATCATGAATCATGAAACATGAATCATGAATCATGAATCAAATCATGAATCATGAATCATGAATTGAATCATGAATCATGAATTATGAATCATGAATTGAATCATGAATCATGAATCATGAATCAAATCATGAATCAAGAATTGAATCATGAATTGAATCATAAATCATTAATCGAATCATGAATCATGAATTGAATCATGAATTGAATCATGAATCATGAATTGAATCATGAATCATTAATCATAAATTATGAATCATGAATTGAATCATGAATCATGAATTGAATCATGAATCATGAATTGAATCATGAATCATGAATTGAATCATTAATTGAATCATGAATCATGAATCATGAATTGAATCATAAATCATGAATCATAAATTAAATCCTGAATCATGAATCATGAATTGAATCATGAATCATGAATCATCAACTGAATCATGAATCATGAATTGAATCATGAATCATGAAACACGAATCATAAATTGAATCATGAATCATAAATCATGAATTGAATCATGAAAAATGAATCATGAACTGAATCATGAATCATGAATCGAATAATGAAACATGAATCTTGAATTGAATCATGAATCCTGAATCATGAATTGAATCATGAATCATGAATTATGAATCGAATCATGAATCATGAATTGAATCATGAATTGAATCATAAATCATTAATCGAATCATGAATCATGAATTGAGTCATATATTAAATCATGAATCATTAATTGATTCATGAATTCAATCATGAATTGAATCATGAATCATGAATTGAATCATGAATCATGAATCATGAATCATGAATTGAATCATGAATCATGAATTATGAATCATAAATTCAATCATGAATCATGATTTTAATCAGGAATCGAATCATGAATTTAATCATGAATCATGAATTGAATCATGAATCATGAATCATGAATTGAATCATGAATCATGAATTATGAATCATAAATTCAATCATGAATCATGATTTTAATCAGGAATCGAATCATGAATTTAATCATGAATCATGAATTGAATCATGAATCATTAATTGAATCAAATATCATGAATCATGAATTGAATCATAAATCATGAATCATGAATTGAATCATGAATCATGAATTATGAATCATGAATTGAATCATGAATCATGAATTGAATCATGAATCATGAATCATGAATCATGAATTGAATCATGAATTGAATCATGAATCATGAATTGAATCATGAATCATGAATCATCAATTGAATCATGAATCATGAATCATGAATTAAATCATGAATCATAAATCATAAATCGAATCATGAATCGAATCATGAATCATGAATCACGAATCATAAATTGAATCATGAATCATAAATCATGAATTGAATCATGAAAAATGAATCATGAATTGAATCATGAATCGAATAATGAATCATGAATCATAAATTGAATCATGAATCCTGAATCACGAATCATGAATTGAATCATGAATCATGAATTATGAATCGAATCATGAATCATGAATTGAATAATGAATTTAATCATAAATCATTAATCGAATCATGAATCATGAATTGAATCATGAATCATGAATTGAATCATGAATTGATTAATGAATTAAATCATGAATTGAATCATGAATCATGAATCATGAATTGAATCATGAATCATGAATCATGAATCATGAATTGATTCATGACTTAAATCATTAATTGAATCATGAATCATGAATCATGAATTGAATCATGAATTGAATAATGAATCATGAATCCTGAATTGAATCATGAATCATGAATCATGAATTGAATCATGAATCATGAATTATGAATCGTGAATTGAATCATGAATCATGATTTTAATCAGGAATCAAATCATGAATTGAATCATGAATCATGAATTGAATCATGAATCATTAATTGAATCATGAATCATGAATCATGAATCATTAATTGAATCATGAATCATGAATTATGAATCATGAATTGAATCATGAATCATGAATCATGAATTGAATCATGACTCATGAATTGAATCATGAATCGTGAATCATGAATTGAATCATGAATCATGAATCATGAATCATGAATTAAATCATGAATCATGAATTTTGAATGAGGAAATGAATCATGAATCATGAATCATGAATGATGAATCAAATCATGAATCATGAATTTTGAATGAGGAATTGAATCAAGAATCATGAATTATGAATCATGAATTGAATCATGAATTGAATCATAAATCATGAATTGAATCATGAATCATGAAACATGAATCATGAATTAAATCATGAATCATGAATCGAATCATGAATCATGAATCATGAATTGAATCATGAATCATGAATCATGAATTGAATCATGAATCATGAATTATGAATCATGAATTGAATCATGAATCATGAATTGAATAATGAATTTAATCATAAATCATTAATCGAATCATGAATCATAATTTGAATCATGAATCATGAATTGAATCATGAATTGATTCATGAATTAAATCATGAATTGAATCATGAATCATGAATCATGAATCATGAATTAAATCATGAACTGAATCATGAATCATGAATCATGAATTGAATCATGAATCATGAATCATGAATTGAATCATGAATCATGAATTATGAATCATGAATTGAATCATGAATCATGATTTTAATCAGGAATCGAATCATGAATTGAATCATGAATCATGAATCATGAATCGTGAATCATGAATCATGAATCATGAAATGAATCATGAATCATGAATTGAATCATGAATCATGAATTATGAATCAGGAATTGAATCAAGAATCATGAATTATGAATCATGAATTGAATCATGAATCATGATTTTAATCAGGAATCGAATCATGAATTGAATCATGAATCATGAAAAAAATCATGAATCATTAATTGAATCATGAATAATGAATCATGAATTGAATCATGAATTGAATCATAAATCATGAATCATGAATTGAATGATGAATCATGAATCATGAATAATGAATTATGAATTGAATGATGAATCATGAATCATGAAATATGAATCATGAATTGAATCATGAATCATGAATTGAATCATGAATCATGAATTGAATCATGAATCATGAATCATGAATTGAATCATGAATTGAATCATGAATCATGAATCATCAATTGAATCATGAATCATGAATCATGAATTAAATAATGAATCATAAATCATAAATCGAATCATGAATCGAATCATGAATCATAAATCATGAATTGAATCATGAACCATTAATCATAAATTGAATAATGAATCATGAATCATGAATTGAATCATGAATTGAATCATGAATCATGAATCATCCATTGAATCATGAATCATGAATCATGAATTAAATCATGAATAATAAATCATAAATCGAATCATGAATCATGAATCGAATCATGAATCATGAATCATGAACCATGAATTGAATCATGAATCATGAATCATGAATCAAATCATGAATCATGAATCGTGAATCATTAATCATGAAATGAATCATGAATTATGAATTGAATCATGAATCATGAATTATGAATCAGGAATTGAATCAAGAATCATGAATTATGAATCATGAATTGAATCATGAATTGAATCATGAATCATGAATTGAATCATGAATCATGAAACATGAATCATGAATTGAATCATGAATCGAATCATGATTTGAATCATGAATCATGAATTGAATCATGAATCATGAATAGAATCATGAATCATGAATTGAATCATGAATTGAATCATAAATCATGAAACATGAATTGAATCATGAATCATGAATTATGAATTAAATGATGAATCATGAATTATGAATCATGAATTGAATCATGAATCATGAATCATGAATCATGAATTATGAATTGAATGATGAATCATGAATCATGAATTATGCATCATGAATTGAATCATGAATCATGAATTAAATCATGAATCATGAATAAAATCATGAATCATTAATTGAATCATGAATCATGAATTGAATCATAAATCATGAATCATGAATTAAATCATGAATCATGAATCATGAATCATGAATTATGAATTGAATGATGAATCATGAATCATGAATTATGAATCATGAATTGAATCATGAATCATGAATTGAATCATGAATCATGAATTGAATCATGAATCATGAATTGAATCATAAATTAAATCATGAATCATGAATCATCAATTGAATCATGAATCATGAATCATGAATTAAATCATGAATCATAAATCATAAATCGAATCATGAATCGAATCATGAATTGAATCATGAACCATGAATCATAAATTGAATAATGAATCATGAATCATGAATTGAATCATGAATTGAATCATGAATCACGAATCATCCATTGAATCATGAATCATGAATCATGAATTAAATCATGAATAATAAATCATAAATTGAATCATGAATCATGAATCGAATCATGAATCGTGAATCATGAATTGAATCATGAATCATGAATCATGAACCATAAATTGAATCATGAATCATGAATCATGAATCATGAATCAAATCATGAATCATGAATCAAATCATGAATCATGAATTGTGAATCATGAATCATGAAATGAATCATGAATCATGAATTGAATCATGAATCATGAATTATGAATCAGGAATTGAATCAAGAATCATGAATTATGAATCATGAATTGAATCATGAATTGAATCATGAATCATGAATTGAATCATGAATCATGAAACATGAATCATGAATTGAATCATGAATCATGAATCGAATCATGAATCATGAATCATGAATTGAATCATGAATCATGAATTATGAATCATGAATTGAATCATGAATCATGAATCATGAATCGAATCATGAATCAAGAATTGAATCATAAATTGAATCATAAATCATTAATCGAATCATGAATCATGAATTGAATCATGAATTGAATCATGAATCATGAATTGAATCATGAATCATTAATCATGAATTATGAATCATGAATTGAATCATGAATCATGAATTGAATCATGAATCATGAATTGAATCATGAATTGAATCATGAATCATGAATCATGAATTGAATCATAAATCATGAATCATAAATTAAATCATGAATTGAATCATGAATCATGAATAATCAACTGAATCATGAATCATGAATCATGAATCACGAATCATAAATTGAATCATGAATCATGAATCATGAATCGAATCATGAATCATGAATTGAATCATCAATTGAATCATGAATCATGAATCATGAATTAAATCATGAATCATAAACCATAAATCGAATCATGAATCGAATCATGAATCATGAATCATGAATTATGAATCATGAATTGAATCATGAATTAAATCATGAATCATGAATCATGAATTAAATCATGAATCATGAATCACGAATCATGAATTGAATCATGAATCATGAATCATGAATCGAATCATGAATCATGAATTGAATAATGAATTTAATCATAAATCATTAATCGAATCATGAATCATGAATTGAATCATGAATCATGAATTGAATCATGAATTGATTCATGAATTAAATCATGAATTGAATCATGAATCATAATTCATGAATTGAATCATGAATCATGAATCATGAATCATGAATTGATTCATGAATTAAATCATGAATTGAATCATGAATCATAAATTGATTCATGAATTGAATCATGAATCATGAATCATGAATTGAATCATGAATCATGAATTATGAATCATGAATTGAATCATGAATCATGATTTTAATCAGGAATCAAATCATGAATTGAATCATGAATCATGAATTGAATCATGAATCATGAATTGAATCATGAATCATGAATTGAATCATGAATCATGAATCATGAATTGAATCATGAATTGAATCATAAATCATGAATTATGAATTGAATCATGAATCATGAATCATGAATTATGAATCATGAATTGAATCATGAATCATGATTTTAATCAGGAAGCAAATCATGAATTGAATCATGAATCATGAATTGAATCATGAATCATGAATTGAATCATGAATCATGAATTGAATCATGAATCATGAATCATGAATTGAATCATGAATTGAATCATAAATCATGAATTATGAATTGAATCATGAATCATGATTTGAATCATGAATCATGAATTGAATCATGAATCATGAATCATGAATTGAATCATGAATCATGAATCATAAATTTAATCATGAATCATGAATTAAATCATGAATCATAAATCATAAATCGAATCATGAATCGTGAATCATGACTTGAATCATGATTCATGAATCATGAATCATGAATCAAATCATGAATCATGAATTATGAATCAGGAATTGAATCAAGAATCATGAATTATGAATCATGAATTGAATCATGAATTGAATCATAAATCATGAATTGAATCATGAATCATGAATTATGAATCATGAATTTAATCATGAATCATGAATCATGAATTGAATCATGAATCATAAATCATGAATTAAATCATGAATCATAAATCATAAATCGAATCATGAATTGAATCATGAATCATGAATCATGAATTGAATCATGAATTGAATCATGAATCATGAATCATGAATTGAATCATGAATCATGAATCACGAATCATAAATTGAATCATGAATCATGAATCATGAATTGAATCATGAATCCTGAATTACGAATCAGGAATTGAATCAAGAATCATGAATCATGAATCATTAATTGAATCATGAATCATGAATTGAATCATGAATTGAATCATAAATCATGAATCATGAATTGAATCATGAATCATGAATCATGAATCATGAATCATGAATTGAATGATGAATCATGAATCATGAATTATGAATCATGAATGGAATCATGAATCATGAATTGAATCATGAATCATGAATCATGAATTGAATCATGAATTGAATCATGAATCATGAATCATCAATTAAATCATGAATCATGAATCATGAATTAAATCATGAATCATAAATCATAAATCGAATCATGAATCAAATCATGAATCATGAATCATGAATTGAATCATGAACCATGAATCATAAATTGAATAATGAATCATGAATCATGAATTGAATCATGAATTGAATCATGAATCATGAATCATCCATTGAATCATGAATCATGAATTAAATCATGAATAATAAATCATAAATCGAATCATGAATCATGAATCGAATCATGAATCGTGAATCATGAATTGATTCATGAATCATGAATCATGAACCATGAATTGAATCATGAATCATGAATCATGAATCATGAATCAAATCATGAATCATGAATCATGAATCATGAATCATGAATCAAACAATGAATCATGAATCATGAATTGAATCATGAATCATGAATTATGAATCAGGAATTGAATCAAGAATCATGAATTATGAATCATGAATTGAATCATGAATTGAATCATGAATCATGAATTGAATCATGAATCATGAAACATGAATCATGAATTGAATCATGAATCATAATTTAAATCATGAATCATGAATTGAATCATGAATCATGAATTGAATCATGAATCATGAATATTGAATCATGAATCATGAATCTTGAATCGAATCATGAATCAAGAATTGAATCATGAATTGAATCGTGAATCATGAATTGAATCATGAATCATGAATTGAATCATGAATCATGAATTGAATCATGAATCATTAATCATGAATCATGAATCAAGAATTGAATCATGAATTGAATCATAAGTCATTAATCGAATCATGAATCATGAATTGAATCATGAATTGAATCTGAATCATAAATTGAATCATGAATCATTAATCATGAATTATGAATCATGAATTGAATCATGAATCATGTATTGAATCTTGAATCATGAATCACGAATCATAAATTGAATCATGAATCATAAATCATGAATTGAATCATGAAAAATGAATCATGAATTGAATCATGAATCATGAATCGAATAATGAAACATGAATCATGAATTGAATCATGAATCCTGAATCACGAATCATGAATTGAATCATGAATCTTGAATCATGAATCGAATCATGAATCATGAATTGAATCATGAATTGAATCATAAATCATTAATCGAATCATGAATCATAAATTGAATCATGAATTAAATCATGAATCATGAATTGATTCATGAATTAAATCAAGAATTGAATCATGAATCATGAATTGAATCATGAATCATGAATCATGAATCATGAATTAAATCATGAATCATGAATTATGAATCATAAATTCAATCATGAATCATGATTTTAATCAGGAATCGAATCATGAATTGAATCATGAATCATGAATTGAATCATGAATCATTAATTGAATCATGAATCATGAATCATGAATTGAATCATGAATCATGAATTATGAATCATGATTTTAATCAGGAATCGAATCATGAATTGAATCATGAATCATGAATTGAATCATGAATCATTAATTGAATCATGAATCATGAATCATGAATTGAATCATAAATCATGAATCATGAATTGAATCATGAATCATGAATTAAATCATGAATCATGAATTGAATAATGAATTGAATCATGAATCATGAATCATGAATTGAATCATAAATCATGAATCATAAATTAAATCATGAATCATGAATCATGAATTGAATCATGAATCATGAATCATGAATCATAAATTGAATCATGAATCATAAATCATGAATTGAATCATGAAAAATGAATCATGAATTGAATCATGAATCATGAATCGAATAATGAAACATGAATCATGAATTGAATCATGAATCCTGAATCACGAATCATAAATTGAATCATGAATCATGAATCATGAATCATGAATCATGAATCGAATCATGAATCATAAATTGAATCATGAATTGAATCATAAATCATTAATCGAATCATGAATCATGAATTGAATCATGAATTAAATCATGAATCATGAATTGATTCATGAATTAAATCATGAATTGAATCATAAATCATGAATTGAATCATGAATCATGAATTGAATCATGAATCATGAATCATGAATCATAAATTGAATCATGAATCATGAATTATGAATCATAAATTCAATCATGAATCAAGATTTTAATCAGGAATCGAATCATGAATTGAATCATAAATCATGAATCATAAATTGAATCATGAATCATTAATTGAATCATGAATCATGAATCATGAATTGAATCATAAATCATGAATCATGAATTGAATCATGAATTATGAATCATGAATTATGAATCATGAATTGAATCATGAATCATGAATCATGAATTATGAATCATGAATTGAATCATGAATCATGAATTGAATCATGAATCATGAATCATGAATCATGAATTGAATCATGAATTGAATCATGAATAATGAATTAAATCATGAATCATGAATCATAAATGTAATCATGAATCATGAATTGAATCATGAATTGAATCATGAATCATGAATCATCAATTGAATCATGAATCATGAATCATGAATTAAATCATGAATCATAAATCATAAATCGAATCATGAATCGAATCATGAATCATGAATCATGAATTATGAATCATGAATTGAATCATGAATCATGAATCACGAATCATAAATTGAATCATGAATCATAAATCATGAATTGAATCATGAAAAATGAATCATGAATTGAATCATGAATCATGAATCGAATAATAAATCATGAATCATGAATTGAATCATGAATCCTGAATCACGAATCATGAACTGAATCATGAATCATGAATCATGAATCGAATCATGAATCATGAATTGAATAATGAATTTAATCATAAATCATTAATCGAATCATGAATCATGAATTGAATCATGAATCATGAATTGAATCATGAATTGATTCATAAATTAAATCATGAATTGAATCATGAATCATGAATCATGAATCATGAATTGAATCATGAATCATGAATCATGAATCATGAATTGACTCATGAATTAAATCATGAATTAAATCATGAATCATGAATCATGAATTGAATCATGAATTGAATCATGAATCATGAATCATGAATTGATTCATGAATTAAATCATGAATTGAATCATAAATCATGAATTGAATCATGAATCATGAATTGAATCATGAATCATGAATCATGAATCATAAATTGAATCATGAATCATGAATTATGAATCATAAATTCAATCATGAATCAAGATTTTAATCAGGAATTGAATCATGAATTTAATCATGAATCATAAATTGAATCATGAATCATTAATTGAATCATGAATCATAAATCATGAATTGAATCATGAATTATGAATCATGAATTATGAATCATGAATTGAATCATGAATCATGAATTGAATCATGAATCATGAATCATGAATTATGAATCATGAATTGAATCATGAATCATGAATTGAATCATGAATCATGAATTTAATCATGAATCATGAATTGAATCATGAATTGAATCATGAATAATGAATTAAATCATGAATCATGAATCATAAATGTAATCATGAATCATGAATTGAATCATGAATTGAATCATGAATCATGACTCATCAATTGAATCATGAATCATGAATCATGAATTAAATCATGAATCATAAATCATAAATCGAATCATGAATCATGAATCACGAATCATAAATTGAATCATGAATCATAAATCATGAATTGAATCATGAAAAATGAATCATGAATTGAATCATGAATCATGAATCGAATAATAAATCATGAATCATGAATTGAATCATGAATCCTGAATCTCGAATCATGAACTGAATCATGAATCATGAATCATGAATCGAATCATGAATCATGAATTGAATAATGAATTTAATCATAAATCATTAATCGAATCATGAATCATTAATTGAATCATTAATCATGAATTGAATCATGAATTGATTCATAAATTAAATCATGAATTGAATCATGAATCATGAATCATGAATTGAATCATGAATCATGAATCATGAATCATGAATTGATTCATGAATTAAATCATGAATTGAATCATGAATCATGAATCATGAATTGAATCATGAATTGAATCATGAATCATGAATCATGAATTGAATCATGAATCATGAATCATGAATCATGAATTGAATCATGAATCATGAATTATGAATCATGAATTGAATCATGAATCATGATTTTAATCAGGAATCGAATCATGAATTGAATCATGAATCATGAATTGAATCATGAATCATTAATTGAATCATGAATCATGAATCATGAATTGAATCATGAATTGAATCATAAATCATGAATCATGAATTGAATCATGAATCATGAATTATGAATTGAATCATGAATCATGATTCATGAATTATGAATCATGAATTGAATCATGAATCATGAATCATGAATTGAATCATGAATCATGAATCATGAATTGAATCATGAATTTAATCATGAATCATGATTATTGAATCGAATCATTATTCATGAATTGAATCATGAATCATGAATCATGAATCATGAATTGAATCATGAATCATGAATCATGAATTGAATCATGAATCATGAATCACGAATCATAAATTGAATCATGAATCATAAATCATGAATTGAATCATGAAAAATTAATCATGAATTGAATCATGAATCATGAATCGAATAATGAATCATGAATCATGAATTAAATCATGAATCCTGAATCACGAATCATGAATTGAATCATGAATCATGAATCATGAATCGAATCATGAGTCATGAATTGAATAATGAATTTAATCATAAATCATTAATCGAATCATGAATCATGAATTGAATCATGAATCATGAATCATGAATTGATTCATGAATTAAATCATGAATTGAATCATGAATCATGAATCATGAATTGAATCATGAATCATGAATCATGAATCATGAATTGAATCATGAATCATGAATTATGAATCATGAATTGAATCATGAATCATGATTTTAATCAGAAATCGAATCATTAATTAAATCATGAATCATGAATTGAATCATGAATCATGAATCATGAATTGAATCATGAATTGAATCATAAATCATGAATCATGAATTGAATCATGAATCAAGAATTATGAATTGAATCATGAATCATGAATCATGAATTATGAATCATGAATTGAATCATGAATCATGAATCATGAATTGAATCATGAATCATGAATCATGAATTTAATCATGAATCATGATTAATGAATCGAATCATTATTCATGAACTGAATCATGAATCATGAATCATGAATCATGAATCATGAATTGAATCATGATTTGAATCATGAATCATGAATCATCAATTGAATCATGAATCATAAATTGAATCATGAATCATGAATCATCAATTGAATCATGAATTGAATCATGAATCATGAATCATCAATTGAATCATGAATCATGAATCATGAATTAAATCATGAATCATAAATCATAAATCGAATCATGAATCATGAATCGAATCATGAATCGTGAATCATGAATTGAATCATGATTCATGAATCATGAATCATGAATCAAATCATGAATTATGAATTATGAATCAGGAATTGAATCAAGAATCATGAGTTATGAATCATGAATTGAATCATGAATTGAATCATAAATCATGAATTGAATCATGAATCATGAAACATGAATCATGAATTAAATCATGAATCATGAATCGAATCATGAATCATGAATTGAATCATGAATCATGAATTATGAATCATGAATTGAATCATGAATCATGAATCATGAATTGAATCATGAATTGAATCATGAATCATGAATCATCAATTGAATCGTGAATCATGAATCATGAATTAAATCATGAATCATAAATCATAAATCGAATCATGAATTGAATCATAAATCATGAATTGAATCATGAATCATGAAACATGAATCATGAATTAAATCATGAATTGAATCATGAATCATGAATTGAATCATGAATCATGAATCACGAATCATAAATTTAATCATGAATCATAAATCATGAATTGAATCATGAAAAATGAATCATGAATTGAATCATGTATCATGAATCGAATAATGAATCATGAATCATGAATTGAATCATGAATCCTAAATCACGAATCATGAATTGAATCATGAATCATGAATCATGAATCGAATCATGAATCATGAATTGAATAATGAATTTAATCATAAATCATTAATCGAATCATGAATTGAATCATGAATCATGAATTGAATCATGAATTGATTCATGAATTAAATCATAAATTGAATCATGAATCATGAATCATGAATTGAATCATGAATCATGAATCATGAATTGATTCATGAATTAAATCATGAATTGAATCATGAATCATGAATCGAATCATGAATCATGAATCATGAATCATGAATTGAATCATGAATCATGAATTATGAATCATGAATTGAATCATGAATCATGATTTTAATCAGGAATCGAATCATGAATTGAATCATGAATCATGAATCATGAATCGAATCATAATTCATGAATCATGAATCATGAATTGAATCATGAATCATGAATTATGAATCATGAATTGAATCATGAATCATGATTTTAATCAGGAATCGAATCATGAATTGAATCATGAATCATGAATCGTGAATCATGAATCATGAATCATGAAATGAATCATGAATCATGAATTGAATCATGAATAGTGAATTATGAATCAGGAATTGAATCAAGAATCATGAATTATGAACCATGAATTGAATCATGAATCATGATTTTAATCAGGAATCGAATCATGAATTGAATCATGAATCATGAATAAAATCATGAATCATTAATTGAATCATGAATCATGAATTGAATCATGGATTGAATCATAAATCATGAATCATGAATTGAATCATGAATCATAAATCATGAATCATGAATTATGAATTGAATGATGAATCATGAATTGAATTATGAATCATGAATTGAATCATGAATTTAATCATGAATCATGATTAATGAATCGAATCATTATTCATGAATTGAATCATGAATCATGAATCATGAATCATGAATTGAATCATGAATCATGAATTATGAATCATGAATTGAATCATGAATTGAATCATGAATCATAAATAATGAATTGAATCATGAATCATGAATCACGAATCATAAATTGAATCATGAATAATAAATCATGAATTGAATCATGAAAAATGAATCATGAATTGAATCATGAATCATGAATCGAATAATGAATCATGAATCATGAATTAAATCATGAATCCTGAATCACGAATCATGAATTGAATCATGAATCATGAATCGAATCATGAATCATAAATTGAATAATGAATTTAATCATAAATCATTAATCGAATCATGAATCATGAATTGAATCATGAATCATGAATTGAATCATGAATTGATTCATGAATTAAATCATGAATTGAATCATGAATCATGAATCATGAATTGAATCATGAATCATGAATCATGAATCATGAATTGATTCATGAATTAAATCATGAATTGAATCATGAATCATGAATCATGAATTGAATCATGAATTGAATCATGAATCATGAATCATGAATTGAATCATGAATCATGAATTATGAATCATGAATTGAATCATGAATCATGATTTTAATCAGGAATCAAATCATGAATTGAATCATGAATCATGAATTGAATCATGAATCATGAATTGAATCATGAATCATGAATCATGAATCATGAATTGAATCATGAATTGAATCATGAATTGAATCATAAATCATGAATCATGAATTAAATCATGAATCATGAATTATGAATTGAATCATAATTCATGAATCATGAATTATGAATCATGAATTGAATCATGAATCATGAATCATGAATTGAATCATGAATCATGAATCATGAATTGAATCATGAATTTAATCATGAATCATGATTAATGAATCAAATCATTATTCATGAATTGAATCATGAATCATGAATCATGAATTATGAATCATGATTTGAATCATGAATCATGAATTGAATCATGAATCATGAATCATGAATCATGAATTGAATCATGATTTGAATCATGAATCATGAATCATGAATTGAATCATGAATCATGAATCATAAATTGAATCATGAATCATGAATCATGAATTGAATCATGAATTGAATCATAAATCATGAATCATCAATTGAATCATGAATCATGAATCATGAATTAAATCATGAATCATAAATCATAAATCGAATCATGAATCAAATCATGAATCATTAATCATGAATTATGAATCATTAATTGAATCATGAATTGAATCATGAATCATGAATCATGAATTGAATCATGAATCATGAATCACGAATCATAAATTAATTCATGAATCATAAATCATGAATTGAATCATGAAAAATGAATCATGAATTGAATCATGAATCATGAATCGAATAATAAATCATGAATCATGAATTGAATCATGAATCATGAATTGAATCATGAATCATGAATCATGAATCGAATCATGAATCATGAATTGAATAATGAATTTAATCATAAATCATTAATCGAATCATGAATCATGAATTAAATTTTGAATCATGAATTGAATCATGAATTGATTCATGAATTAAATCATGAATTGAATCATGAATCATAATTCATGAATCATGAATCATGAATTGATTCATGAATTAAATCATGAATTGAATCATGAATCATGAATCATAATTTGAATCATGAATTGAATCATGAATCATGAATTGAATCATGAATCATGAATCATGAATTGAATCATGAATCATGAATTATGAATCATGAATTGAATCATGAATCATGATTTTAATCAGGAATCGAATCATGAATTGAATCATGAATCATGAATTGAATCATGAATCATAAATTGATTCATGAATCATGAATCGAATCATGAATCATGAATTGAATAATGAATTTAATCATAAATCATTAATCGAATCATGAATCATGAATTAAATTTTGAATCATGAATTGAATCATGAATTGATTCATGAATTAAATCATGAATTGAATCATGAATCATGAATCATGAATTGAATCATGAATCATGAATCATGAATCATGAATTGATTCATGAATTAAATCATGAATTGAATCATGAATCATGAATCATAATTTCATTCATGAATTGAATCATGAATCATGAATTGAATCATGAATCATGAATCATGAATTGAATCATGAATCATGAATTATGAATCATGAATTGAATCATGAATCATGATTTTAATCAGGAACCGAATCATGAATTGAATCATGAATCATGAATTGAATCATGAATTGAATCATGAATTGAATCATAAATCATGAATCATGAATTGAATCATGAATCATGAATTATGAATTGAATCATGAATCATGAATCATGAATTATGAATCATGAATTGAATCATGAATCATGAATTGAATCATGAATCATGAATTGAATCATGAATTTAATCATGAATCAAGATTAATGAATCAAATCATTATTCATGAATTGAATCATGAATCATGAATTATGAATCATGATTTGAATCATGAATCATGAATTGAATCATGAATCATGAATCATGAATCATGAATTGAATCATGATTTGAATCATGAATCATGAATCATGAATTGAATCATGAATCATGAATCATAATTGAATCATGAATCATGAATCATGAATTGAATCATGAATTGAATCATGAATCATGAATCATCAATTGAATAATGAATCATGAATCATGAATTAAATCATGAATCATAAATCATAAATCGAATCATGAATCGAATCATGAATCATGAATCATGAATTATGAATCATTAATTGAATCATGAATTGAATCATGAATCATGAATCATGAATTGAATCATGAATCATGAATCACGAATCATAAATTGAATCATGAATCATAAATCATGAATTGAATCATGAAAAATGAATCATGAATTGAATCATGAATCATGAATCGAATAATAAATCATGAATCATGAATTGAATCATGAATCATGAATCATGAATCGAATCATGAATCATGAATTAAATAATGAATTTAATCATAAATCATTAATCGAATCATGAATCATGAATTAAATTTTGAATCATGAATTGAATCATGAATTGATTCATGAATTAAATCATGAATTGAATCATGAATCATGAATCATGAATTGAATCATGAATCATGAATCATGAATCATGAATTGAATCATGAATCATGAATCATAAATTGAATCATGAATCATGAATTATGAATCATGAATTGAATCATGAATCATGATTTTAATCAGGAATCGAATCATGAATTGAATCATGAATCATGAATTGAATCATGAATCATAAATTGAATCATGAATGAATCATAAATCATGAATCATGAATTGAATCATGAATCATGAATTATGAATTGAATCATGAATCATGAATCATGAATTGAATCATGAATCATGAATTGAATCATGAATCATGAATCATGAATTGAATCATGAATTTAATCATGAATCATGATTAATGAATCGAATCATTATTCATGAATTGAATCATGAATCATGAATCATGAATCGAATCATGAATCAAGAATTGAATCATGAATTGAATTATAAATCATTAATCGAATCATGAATCATGAATTGAATCATAAATTGAATCATGAATCATGGATTGAATCATGAATTATTAATCATGAATTATGAATCATGAATTGAATCATGAATCATGAAATAAATCATGAATCATAAATTGAATCATGAATTGAATCATGAATCATGAATCATGAATTGAATCATAAATCATGAATCATAAATTAAATCATGAATCATGAATAATGAATTGAATCATGAATCATGAATCATCAACTGAATCATGAATCGGGAATTGAATCATGAAGTGAATCATAAATCATTAATCGAATCATGAATCATGAATTGAATCATGAATTGAATCATGAATCATGAATCATGAATTGAATCATGAATCATGAATCACGAATCATAAATTGAATCATGAATCATAAATCATGAATTGAATCATGAAAAATGAATCATGAAAAATGAATCATGAATTGAATCATGAATCATCAATCGAATAATGAATCATGAATCATGAATTGAATCATGAATCCTGAATCACGAATCATGAATTGAATCATGAATCATGAATCATGAATCGAATCAAAAATCATGAATTGAATAATGAATTTAATCACAAATCATTAATCGAATCATGAATCATGAATTGAATCATGAATCATGAATTGAATCATGAATTGATTCATGAATTAAATCATGAATTGAATCATGAATCATGAATCATGAATTGAATCATGAATCATGAATCATGAATTGATTCATGAATTAAATCATGAATTGAATCATGAATCATGAATTGAATCATGAATTGAATCATGAATCATGAATTGAATCATGAATCATGAATCATGAATTGAATCATGAATCATGAATTATGAATCATGAATTGAATAATGAATCATGATTTTAATCAGGAATCGAATCATGAATTGAATCATGAATCATGAATTGAATCATGAATCATTAATTGAATCATGGATCATGAATCATGAATCATGAATTGAATCATAAATGATGAATCATGAATTGAATCATGAATCATGAATTGAATCATGAATCATGAATCATGAATTATGAATCATGAATTGAATCATGAATCATGAATCATGAATTGAATCATGAATTGAATCATGAATTGAATCATGAATCATGAATCATGAATTATGAATCATAATTTGAATCATGAATTCAATCATGAATCATGAATCATGAATCATGAATTGAATCATGTTTTGAATCATGAATCATGAATTGAATCATGAATCATGAATCATAAATTGAATCATGAATCATGAATCCTGAATTGAATCATGAATTGAATCATGAATCATGAATCATCAATTGAATCATGAATTGAATCATGAATCATGAATCATGAATTGAATCATGAATCATGAATCATGAATTGAATCATGAATCATGAATTATGAATCATGAATTGAATCATGAATCATGATTTTAATCAGAAATCGAATCATTAATTGAATCATGAATCATGAATTGAATCATGAATCATGAATTGAATCATGAATCATGAATCATGAATTGAATCATGAATTGAATCATGAATTGAATCATAAATCATGAATCATGAATTGAATCATGAATCATGAATTATGAATTGAATCATGAATCATGAATCATGAATTATGAATCATGAATTGAATCATGAATCATGAATCATGAATTGAATCATGAATCATGAATTAAATCATGAATTTAATCATGAATCATGATTAATGAATCGAATCATTATTCATGAATTGAATCATGTATCATGAATCATGAATTATGAATCATGATTTGAATCATGAATCATGAATTGAATCATGAATCATGAATCATGAATCATAAATTGAATCATGATTTGAATCATGAATCATCAATTGAATCATGAATCATGAATCATAAATTGAATCATGAATCATGAATCATGAATTGAATCATGAATTGAATCATGAATCATGAATCATCAATTGAATCATGAATCATGAATCATGAAATAAATCATGAATCATAAATCATAAATCGAATCATGAATCATGAATCGAATCATGAATCGTGAATCATGAATTGAATCATGATTCATGAATCATGAATCATGAATCAAATCATGAATTATGAATTATGAATCAGGAATTGAATCAAGAATCATGAGTTATGAATCATGAATTGAATCATGAATTGAATCATAAATCATGAATTGAATCATGAATCATGAAACATAATTCATGAATTAAATCATGAATCATGAATCGAATCATGAATCATGAATTGAATCATGAATCATAAATTGAATCATGAATTGAATCATGAATCATGAATCATCAATTGAATCATGAATCATGAATCATGAATTAAATCATGAATCATAAATCATAAATCGAATCATGAATTGAATCATAAATCATGAATTGAATCATGAATCATGAAACATGAATCATGAATTAAATCATGAATTGAATCATGAATCATGAATTGAATCATGAATCATGAATTGAATCATGAATCATAAATCACGAATCATAAATTGAATCATGAATCATAAATCATGAATTGAATCATGAAAAATGAATCATGAATTGAATCATGAATCATGAATCGAATAATGAATCATGAATCATGAATTGAATCATGAATCCTAAATCACGAATCATGAATTGAATCATGAATCATGAATCATGAATCGAATCATGAATCATGAATTGAATAATGAATTTAATCATAAATCATTAATCGAATCATGAATTGAATCATGAATCATGAATTGAATCATGAATTGATATATGAATTAAATCATGAATTGAATCATGAATCATGAATTGAATCATGAATCATGAATCATGAATTGATTCATGAATTAAATCATGAATTGAATCATGAATCATGAATCATGAATCGAATCATGAATCATGAATCATGAATCATGAATTGAATCATGAATCATGAATTATGAATCATGAATTGAATCATGAATCATGATTTTAATCAGGAATCGAATCATGAATTGAATCATGAATCATGAATCATGAATCGAATCATGAATCATGAATCATGAATCATGAATTGAATCATGAATCATGAATTATGAATCATGAATTGAATCATGAATCATGATTTTAATCAGGAATCGAATCATGAATTGAATCATGAATCATGAATCGTGAATCATGAATCATGAATCATGAAATGAATCATGAATCATGAATTGAATCATGAATCATGAATTATGAATCAGGAATTGAATCAAGAATCATGAATTATGAATCATGAATTGAATCATGAATCATGAATTGAATCAGGAATCGAATCATGAATTGAATCATGAATCATGAATAAAATCATGAATCATTAATTGAATCATGAATCATGAATTGAATCATGGATTGAATCATAAATCATGAATCATGAATTGAATCATGAATCATGAATCATGAATCATGAATTATGAATTGAATGATGAATCATGAATTCAATTATGAATCATGAATCATGAATTGAATCATGAATTTAATCATGAATCATGATTAATGAATCGAATCATTATTCATGAATTGAATCATGAATCATGAATCATGAATTGAATCATGAATCATGAATTATGAATCATGAATTGAATCATAAATTGAATCATGAATCATAAATCATGAATTGAATCATGAAAAATGAATCATGAATTGAATCATGAATCATGAATCGAATAATGAATCATGAATCATGAATTAAATCATGAATCCTGAATCACGAATCATGAATTGAATCATGAATCATGAATCGAATCATGAATCATGAATTGAATAATGAATTTAATCATAAATCATTAATCGAATCATGAATCATGAATTGAATCATGAATCATGAATTGAATCATGAATTGATTCATGAATTAAATCATGAATTGAATCATGAATCATGAATCATGAATTGAATCATGAATCATGAATCATGAATTGATTCATGAATTGAATCATTAATTGAATCATGAATCATGAATCATGAATTGAATCATGAATTGAATCATGAATCATGAATCATGAATTGAATCATGAATCATGAATTATGAATCATGAATTGAATCATGAATCATGATTTTAATCAGGAATCGAATCATGAATTGAATCATGAATCATGAATTGAATCATGAATCATGAATTGAATCATGAATCATGAATCATGAATCATGAATTGAATCATGAATTGAATCATGAATTGAATCATAAATCATGAATCATGAATTGAATCATGAATCATGAATTATGAATTGAATCATGAATCATGAATCATGAATTATGAATCATGAATTGAATCATGAATCATGAATCATGAATTGAATCATGAATCATGAATCATGAATTGAATCATGAATTTAATCATGAATCATGATTAATGAATCAAATCATTATTCATGAATTGAATCATGAATCATGAATCATGAATTATGAATCATGATTTGAATCATGAATCATGAATTGAATCATGAATCATGAATCATGAATCATGAATTGAATCATGATTTGAATCATGAATCATGAATCATGAATTGAATCATGAATCATGAATCATAAATTGAATCATGAATCATGAATCATGAATTGAATCATGAATTGAATCATGAATCATGAATCATCAATTGAATCATGAATCATGAATCATGAATCATCAATTGAATCATGAATCATGAATCATGAATTAAATCATGAATCATAAATCATAAATCGAATCATGAATCGAATCATGAATCATGAATCATGAATTATGAATCATTAATTGAATCATGAATTGAATCATGAATCATGAATCATGAAGTGAATCATGAATCATGAATCACGAATCATAAATTGAATCATGAATCATAAATCATGAATTGAATCATGAATCATGAATCGAATAATAAATCATGAATCATGAATTGAATCATGAATCATGAATTGAATCATGAATCATGAATCATTAATCGAATCATGAATCATGAATTAAATTTTGAATCATGAATTGAATCATGAATTGATTCATGAATTAAATCATGAATTGAATCATGAATCATGAATCATGAATTGAATCATGAATCATGAATCATGAATTGATTCATGAATTAAATCATGAATTGAATCATGAATCATAATTTGAATCATGAATTGAATCATGAATCATGAATCATGAATTGAATCATGAATCATGAATCATGAATTGAATCATGAATCATGAATTATGAATCATGAATTGAATCATGAATCATGATTTTAATCAGGAATTGAATCATGAATTGAATCATGAATCATGAATTGAATCATGAATCATAAATTGAATCATGAATCATGAATCATGAATCATAAATTGAATCATGAATTGAATCATAAATCATGAATCATGAATTGAATCATGAATCATGAATTATGAATTGAATCATGAATCATGAATTGAATCATGAATCATGAATCATGAATTGAATCATGAATCATGAATCATGAATTGAATCATGAATTTAATCATGAATCATGATTAATGAATCGAATCATTATTCATGAATTGAATCATGAATCATGAATCATGAATCGAATCATGAATCAAGAATTGAATCATGAATTGAATCATAAATCATTAAACGAATCATGAATCATGAATTGAATCATGAATTGAATCATGAATCATGGATTGAATCATGAATTATTAATCATGAATTATGAATCATGAATTGAATCATGAATCATGAAATAAATCATGAATCATAAATTGAATCATGAATTGAATCATGAATCATGAATCATCAACTGAATCATGAATCATGAATTGAATCATGAAGTGAATCATAAATCATGAATCATAAATTAAATCATGAATCATGAATCATGAATTGAATCATGAATCATGAATCATCAACTGAATCATGAATCATGAATTGAATCATGAAGTGAATCATAAATCATTAATCGAATCATGAATCATGAATTGAATCATGAATTTAATCATGAATCATGAATTGATTCATGAATTAAATCATGAATTGAATCATGAATCATGAATTGATTCATGAATCATGAATCATGAATAATGAATTGAATCATGAATCATTAATTATGAATCATAAATTCAATCATGAATCATGATTTTAATCAGGAATCGAATCATGAATTGAATCATGAATCATGATTCATGAATTGATTAATGAATCATGAATTGAATCATGAATCATGAATCATGAATTGAATCATAAATCATGATTCATGAATTGATTAATGAATCATGAATTGAATCATGAATCATGAATCATGAATTATGAATCATGAATTGAATCATGAATCATGAATTGAATCATGAATCATAAATTGAATCATGAATCATGAATCATGAATCTTAAATTGAATCATGAATTGAATCATAAATCATGAATCATGAATTGAATCATGAATCATGAATTATGAATTGAATCATGAATCATGAATCATGAATTGAATCATGAATCATGAATCATGAATTGAATCATGAATCATGAATCATGAATTGAATCATGAATTTAATCATGAATCATGATTAATGAATCGAATCATTATTCAAGAATTGAATCATGAATCATGAATCATGAATCGAATCATGAATCAAGAATTGAATCATGAATTGAATCATAAATCATTAATCGAATCATGAATCATGAATTGAATCATGAATTGAATCATGAATCATGGATTGAATCATGAATTATTAATCATGAATTATGAATCATGAATTGAATCATGAATCATGAAATAAATCATGAATCATAAATTGAATCATGAATTGAATCATGAATCATGAATCATCAACTGAATCATGAATCATGAATTGAATCATGAAGTGAATCATAAATCATGAATCATAAATTAAATCATGAATCATGAATCATGAATTGAATCATGAATCATGAATCATCAACTGAATCATGAATCATGAATTGAATCATGAAGTGAATCATAAATCATTAATCGAATCATGAATCATGAATTGAATCATGAATTTAATCATGAATCATGAATTGATTCATGAATTAAATCATGAATTGAATCATGAATCATGAATTGATTCATGAATCATGAATCATGAATCATGAATTGAATCATGAATCATTAATTATGAATCATAAATTCAATCATGAATCATGATTTTAATCAGGAATCGAATCATGAATTGAATCATGAATCATTAATTGAATCATGAATCATGAATCATGAATTGAATCATAAATCATGAATCATGAATTGATTAATGAATCATGAATTGAATCATGAATCATGAATCATGAATTATGAATCATGAATTGAATCATGAATCATGAATTGAATCATGAATCATGAATTGAATCATGAATCATGAATCATGAATCATGAATTGAATCATGAATTGAATCATGAATCATGAATTAAATCATGATTCATGAATCATAAATTTAATCATGAATCATGAATTGAATCATGAATTGAATCATGAATCATGAATTGAATCATGAATCATGAATCATGAATTAAACCATGAATCATAAATCATAAATCGAATCATGAATCGAATCATGAATCATGAATCATGAATTATGAATCATGAATTGAATCATGAATTGAATCATGAATCATGAATCATGAATTGAATCATGAATCATGAATCACGAATCATAAATTGAATCATGAATCATAAATCATGAATTGAATCATGAAAAATGAATCATGAATTGAATCATGAATCATCAATCGAATAATGAATCATGAATCATGAATTGAATCATGAATCCTGAATCACGAATCATGAATTGAATCATGAATCCTGAATCATGAATCGAATCATGAATCATGAATTGAATAATGAATTTAATCACAAATCATTAATCGAATCATGAATCATGAATTGAATCATGAATCATGAATTGAATCATGAATTGATTCATGAATTAAATCATGAATTGAATCATGAATCATGAATCATGAATTGAATCATGAATCATGAATCATGAATTGATTCATGAATTAAATCATGAATTGAATCATGAATCATGAATTGAATCATGAATTGAATCATGAATCATGAATCATGAATTGAATCATGAATCATGAATCATGAATCATGAATTGAATCATGAATCATGATTTTAATCAGGAATCGAATCATGAATTGAATCATGAATCATGAATTGAATCATGAATCATTAATTGAATCATGGATCATGAATCATGAATCATGAATTATGAATCATGAATTGAATCATGAATCATGAATCATGAATTGAATCATGAATCATGAATCATGAATTGAATCATGAATTTAATCATGAATCATGATTAATGAATTGAATCATTATTCATGAATTGAATCTTGAATCATGAATCATGAATTATGAATCATAATTTGAATCATGAATCATGAATTCAATCATGAATCATGAATCATGAATCATGAATTGAATCATGTTTTGAATCATGAATCATGAATCATGAATTGAATCACGAATCATGAATCATAAATTGAATCATGAATCATGAATCCTGAATTGAATCATGAATTGAATCATGAATCATGAATCATTAATTGAATCATGAATCATGAATCATGAATTAAATCATGAATCATAAATCATAAATCGAATCATGAATCATGAATCGAATCATGAATCGTGAATCATGAATTGAATCATGAATCATGAACCATGAATTGAATCATGAATTGAATCATAAATCATGAATTTAATTAATGAATCATGAAACATGAATCATGAATTAAATCATGAATCATGAATCGAATCATGAATCTTGAATCATTAATTGAATCATGAATCATGAATTATGAATCATGAATTGAATCATGAATCATGAATCGAATAATGAATCAAGAATTGAATCATGAATTGAATCAAAAATCATTAATCGAATCATGAATCATGAATTGAATCATGAATTGAATCATGAATCATGAATTGAATAATGAATCATGAATTAAATCATGAATCATGAATCATAAATTGAATCATGAATCATGAATCATCAACTGAATCATGAATCTTGAATCATGAATTGAATCATAAATCATGAATCATGAATTGAATCATGAATCATGAATCATAAATTAAATCATGAATCTTGAATCATGAATTGAATCATGAATCATGAATCATCAACTGAATCATGAATCATGAATTAAATCATGAATCATAAATCATAAATCGAATCATGAATCATAAATCGAATCATAATTCATGAATCATGAATTGAATCATGAATCATCAATTGAATCATGAATCATGAATCATGAATTAAATCATGAATCATAAATCATAAATCGAATCATGAATCGAATCATGAATCATGAATCATGAATTATGAATCATGAATTGAATCATGAATTGAATCATGAATCATGAATCATGAATTGAATCATGAATCCTGAATCACGAATCATGAATTGAATCATGAATCATGAATCATGAATCGAATCATGAATCATGAATTGAATAATGAATTTAATCACAAATCATTAATCGAATCATGAATCATGAATTGAATCATGAATCATGAATTGAATCATGAATTGATTCATGAATTGAATCATGAATCATGAATCATAAATTGAATCATGAATCATGAATCATGAATTGATTCATGAATTAAATCATG
This sequence comes from Mixophyes fleayi, assembly GCF_038048845.1. NCBI lineage: Eukaryota > Metazoa > Chordata > Amphibia > Anura > Limnodynastidae > Mixophyes > Mixophyes fleayi. The sequence continues at coordinate 71,703 of NW_027445945.1, forward strand.
AATTGAATCATGAATCATGAATCATGAATTGAATCATGAATTGAATCATGAATCATGAATCATTAATTGAATCCTGAATCATGAATCATGAATCATGAATCATGAATCATAAATTGAATCATGAATTGAATCATAAATCATGAATCATGAATTGAATCATGAATCATGAATTATGAATTGAATCATGAATCATGAATTGAATCATGAATCATGAATCATGAATTGAATCATGAATCATGAATCATGAATTGAATCATGAATTTAATCATGAATCATGATTAATGAATCGAATCATTATTCATGAATTGAATCATGAATCATGAATCATGAATCGAATCATGAATCAAGAATTGAATCATGAATTGAATCATAAATCATTAATCGAATCATGAATCATGAATTGAATCATGAATTGAATCATGAATCATGGATTGAATCATGAATTATTAATCATGAATTATGAATCATGAATTGAATCATGAATCATGAAATAAATCATGAATCATAAATTGAATCATGAATCATGAATCATCAACTGAATCATGAATCATGAATTGAATCATGAAGTGAATCATAAATCATGAATCATAAATTAAATCATGAATCATGAATCATGAATTGAATCATGAATCATGAATCATCAACTGAATCATGAATCATGAATTGAATCATGAAGTGAATCATAAATCATTAATCGGATCATGAATCATGAATTGAATCATGAATTTAATCATGAATCATGAATTGATTCATGAATTAAATCATGAATTGAATCATGAATCATGAATTGATTCATGAATCATGAATCATGAATCATGAATTGAATCATGAATCATTAATTATGAATCATAAATTCAATCATGAATCATGATTTTAATCAGGAATCGAATCATGAATTGAATCATGAATCATGATTCATGAATTGATTAATGAATCATGAATTGAATCATGAATCATGAATCATGAATTGAATCATAAATCATGATTCATGAATTGATTAATGAATCATGAATTGAATCATGAATCATGAATCATGAATTATGAATCATGAATTGAATCATGAATCATGAATTGAATCATGAATCATAAATTGAATCATGAATCATGAATCATGAATCATAAATTGAATCATGAATTGAATCATAAATCATGAATCATGAATTGAATCATGAATCATGAATTATGAATTGAATCATGAATCATGAATCATGAATTGAATCATGAATCATGAATCATGAATTGAATCATGAATCATGAATCATGAATTGAATCATGAATTTAATCATGAATCATGATTAATGAATCGAATCATTATTCAAGAATTGAATCATGAATCATGAATCATGAATCGAATCATGAATCAAGAATTGAATCATGAATTGAATCATAAATCATTAATCGAATCATGAATCATGAATTGAATCATGAATTGAATCATGAATCATGGATTGAATCATGAATTATTAATCATGAATTATGAATCATGAATTGAATCATGAATCATGAAATAAATCATGAATCATAAATTGAATCATGAATTGAATCATGAATCATGAATCATCAACTGAATCATGAATCATGAATTGAATCATGAAGTGAATCATAAATCATTAATTGAATCATGAATCATGAATTGAATCATGAATTTAATCATGAATCATGAATTGATTCATGAATTAAATCATGAATTGAATCATGAATCATGAATTGATTCATGAATCATGAATCATGAATCATGAATTGAATCATGAATCATTAATTATGAATCATAAATTCAATCATGAATCATGATTTTAATCAGGAATCGAATCATGAATTGAATCATGAATCATTAATTGAATCATGAATCATGAATCATGAATTGAATCATAAATCATGAATCATGAATTGATTAATGAATCATGAATTGAATCATGAATCATGAATCATGAATTATGAATCATGAATTGAATCATGAATCATGAATTGAATCATGAATCATGAATTGAATCATGAATCATGAATCATGAATCATGAATTGAATCATGAATTGAATCATGAATCATGAATTAAATCATGATTCATGAATCATAAATTTAATCATGAATCATGAATTGAATCATGAATTGAATCATGAATCATGAATTGAATCATGAATCATGAATCATGAATTAAACCATGAATCATAAATCATAAATCGAATCATGAATCGAATCATGAATCATGAATCATGAATTATGAATCATGAATTGAATCATGAATTGAATCATGAATCATGAATCATGAATTGAATCATGAATCATGAATCACGAATCATAAATTGAATCATGAATCATAAATCATGAATTGAATCATGAAAAATGAATCATGAATTGAATCATGAATCATCAATCGAATAATGAATCATGAATCATGAATTGAATCATGAATCCTGAATCACGAATCATGAATTGAATCATGAATCCTGAATCATGAATCGAATCATGAATCATGAATTGAATAATGAATTTAATCACAAATCATTAATCGAATCATGAATCATGAATTGAATCATGAATCATGAATTGAATCATGAATTGATTCATGAATTAAATCATGAATTGAATCATGAATCATGAATCATGAATTGAATCATGAATCATGAATCATGAATTGATTCATGAATTAAATCATGAATTGAATCATGAATCATGAATTGAATCATGAATTGAATCATGAATCATGAATCATGAATTGAATCATGAATCATGAATCATGAATCATGAATTGAATCATGAATCATGATTTTAATCAGGAATCGAATCATGAATTGAATCATGAATCATGAATTGAATCATGAATCATTAATTGAATCATGGATCATGAATCATGAATCATGAATTATGAATCATGAATTGAATCATGAATCATGAATCATGAATTGAATCATGAATCATGAATCATGAATTGAATCATGAATTTAATCATGAATCATGATTAATGAATTGAATCATTATTCATGAATTGAATCTTGAATCATGAATCATGAATTATGAATCATAATTTGAATCATGAATCATGAATTCAATCATGAATCATGAATCATGAATCATGAATTGAATCATGTTTTGAATCATGAATCATGAATCATGAATTGAATCACGAATCATGAATCATAAATTGAATCATGAATCATGAATCCTGAATTGAATCATGAATTGAATCATGAATCATGAATCATTAATTGAATCATGAATCATGAATCATGAATTAAATCATGAATCATAAATCATAAATCGAATCATGAATCATGAATCGAATCATGAATCGTGAATCATGAATTGAATCATGAATCATGAACCATGAATTGAATCATGAATCATGAATCATGAATCAAATCATGAATCATGAATTATGAATCAGGAATTGAATTAAGAATCATGAATTATGAATCATGAATTGAATCATGAATTGAATCATAAATCATGAATTTAATTAATGAATCATGAAACATGAATCATGAATTAAATCATGAATCATGAATCGAATCATGAATCTTGAATCATTAATTGAATCATGAATCATGAATTATGAATCATGAATTGAATCATGAATCATGAATCGAATAATGAATCAAGAATTGAATCATGAATTGAATCAAAAATCATTAATCGAATCATGAATCATGAATTGAATCATGAATTGAATCATGAATCATGAATTGAATAATGAATCATGAATTAAATCATGAATCATGAATCATAAATTGAATCATGAATCATGAATCATCAACTGAATCATGAATCTTGAATCATGAATTGAATCATAAATCATGAATCATGAATTGAATCATGAATCATGAATCATAAATTAAATCATGAATCTTGAATCATGAATTGAATCATGAATCATGAATCATCAACTGAATCATGAATCATGAATTAAATCATGAATCATAAATCATAAATCGAATCATGAATCATAAATCGAATCATAATTCATGAATCATGAATTGAATCATGAATCATCAATTGAATCATGAATCATGAATCATGAATTAAATCATGAATCATAAATCATAAATCGAATCATGAATCGAATCATGAATCATGAATCATGAATTATGAATCATGAATTGAATCATGAATTGAATCATGAATCATGAATCATGAATTGAATCATGAATCCTGAATCACGAATCATGAATTGAATCATGAATCATGAATCATGAATCGAATCATGAATCATGAATTGAATAATGAATTTAATCACAAATCATTAATCGAATCATGAATCATGAATTGAATCATGAATCATGAATTGAATCATGAATTGATTCATGAATTAAATCATGAATTGAATCATGAATCATGAATCATAAATTGAATCATGAATCATGAATCATGAATTGATTCATGAATTAAATCATGAATTGAATCATGAATCATGAATCATGAATTGAATCATGAATTGAATCATGAATCATGAATCATTAATTGAATCCTGAATCATGAATCATGAATCATGAATTGAATCATGAATCATGAATTATGAATCATGAATTGAATAATGAATCATGATTTTAATCAGGAATCGAATCACGAATTAAATCATGAATCATGAATTGAATCATGAATCATTAATTGAATCATTGATCATGAATCATGAATCATGAATTGAATCATGAATTGAATCATAAATGATGAATCATGAATTGAATCATGAATCATGAATTATGAATTGAATCATGAATCATGAATCATGAATTATGAATCATGAATTGAATCATGAATCATGAATCATGAATTGAATCATGAATTTAATCATGAATCATGATTAATGAATTGAATAATTATTCATGAATTGAATCATGAATCATGAATCATGAATTATGAATAATGATTTGAATCATGAATTATGAATCATGATTTGAATCATGAATCATGAATTGAATCATGAATCATGAACCATGAATCATGAATTGAATCATGATTTGAATCATGAATCATGAATCATGAATTGAATCATGAATCATGAATTGAATCATGAATTGAATCATGAATCATGAATCATTAATTGAATCATGAATCATGAATCATGAATTTAATCATGAATCATAAATCATAAATCGAATCATGAATCATGAATCGAATCATGAATTGTGAATCATGAATTGAATCATGAATCGTGAATCATGAATTGAATCATGAATCATGAATCATTAATTGAATCATGAATCATGAATCATGAATTTAATCATGAATCATAAATCATAAATCGAATCATGAACCATGAATTGAATCATGAATCATGAATCATGAATCAAATCATGAATCATGAATTATGAATCAGGAATTGAATCAAGAATCATGAATTATGAATCATGAATTGAATCATGAATTGAATCATAAATCATGAATTGAATCATGAATCATGAAACATGAATCGAATCATGAATCATGAATTGAATAATGAATTTAATCACAAATCATTAATCGAATCATGAATCATGAATTGAATCATGAATCATGAATTGAATCATGAATTGATTCATGAATTAAATCATGAATTGAATCATGAATCATGAATCATGAATTGATTCATGAATTAAATCATGAATTGAATCATGAATCATGAATTGAATCATGAATCGAATCATATATCTTGAATCATGAATTGAATCATGAATCATGAATTATGAATCATGAATTGAATCATGAATCATGAATCAAATCATGAATCATGAATTGAATCATTAATTGAATCATAAATCATTAATCGAATCATGAATCTTGAATTGAATCATGAATTGAATCATGAATCATGAATTGAATCATGAATCATGAATTAAATCATGAATCATGAATCATGAGTCATGAAATAAATCATGAATTGAATCATAAATCATGAATCATGAATTGAATCATGAATCATGAATCATAAATTAAATCATGAATCATGAATCATGAATTGAATCATGAATCATGAATCATCAACTGAATCATGAATCATGAATTAAATCATGAATCATAAATCATAAATCGAATCATGAATCATGAATCGAATCATAATTCATGAATCATCAATTGAATCATGAAACATGAATCATGAATCATGAATTGAATCATGAATCATGAATCGAATCATGAATCATGAATCATGAATCATGAAATGAATCATGAATCATGAATTGAATCATGAATCATGAATTATGAATCATGAATTGAATCATGAATTGAATCATGAATCATGAATCATGAATTGAATCATGAATCATGAATCATGAATAATAAATTGAATCATGAATCATAAATCATGAATTGAATCATGAAAAATGAATCATGAATTGAATCTTGAATCGAATAATGAATCATGAATCATGAATTGAATCATGAATCCTGAATCACGAATCATGAATTGAATCATGAATCGAATCATGAATCATGAATTGAATAATGAATTCAATCATAAATCATTAATCGAATCATGAATCATGAATTGAATCATGAATCATGAATTAAATCATGAATTGATTCATGAATTAAATCATGAATTGAATCATGAATCATGAATTGAATCATGAATCATGAATCATGAATCATGAATTGATTCATGAATTAAATCATGAATTGAATCATGAATCATGAATCATGATTTGAATCATGAGTCATGAATCATGAATTGAATCATGAATCATGAATTATGAATCATGAATTGAATCATGAATCATGATTTTAATCAGGAATCGAATCATGAATTGAATCATGAATCATGAATTGAATCATGAATCATTAATTAAATCATGAATCATGAATCATGAATTGAATCATGAATTGAATCATAAATCATAAATCATGAATTGAATCATGAATCATGAATTATGAATTGAATCATGAATCATGAATTATGAATCATGAATTGAATCATGAATCATGAATTGAATCATGAATCATGAATTGAATCATGAATTGAATCATGAATCATGAATTAAATCATGAATCATAAATCATAAATTATAATTCGAATCATGAATCGAATCATGAATCATGAATCATGAATTGAATCATGAACCATAATTCATAAATTGAATAATGAATCATGAATCATGAATTGAATCATGAATTGAATCATGAATCATGAATCATCAATTGAATCATGAATCATGAATCATGAATTAAATCATGAATCATAAATCATAAATCGAATCATGAATCATGAATCGAATCATGAATCGTGAATCATAAATCATGAATCATAAATCATAAATCGAATCATGAATCATGAATCGAATCATGAATCGTGAATCATGAATCATGAATCATGAACCATGAATTGAATCATGAATCATGAATCATGAATCATGAATTGAATCATGAATCATGAATCGTGAATCATGGATCATGAATCATGAACTGAATCATGAATCAATAATTGAATCAAGAATCATGAATTATGAATCATGAATTGAATCATGAATTGAATCATGAATCATGAATTGAATCATGAATCATAAAACATGAATCATGAATTGAATCATGAATCATGAATCGAATTATGAATCATGAATCATGAATTGAATCATGAATCATGAATTATGAATCATGAATTGAATCATGAATCATGAATCATGAATCAAATCATGAATCATGAATCGAATTATGAATCATGAATCATGAATTGAATCATGAATCATGAATCGAATTATGAATCATGAATCATGAATTGAATCATGAATCATGAATTATAAATCATGAATTGAATCATGAATCATGAATCGAATTATGAATCATGAATCATGAATTGAATCATGAATCATGAATTATGAATCATGAATTGAATCATGAAACATGAATCATGAATTGAATCATGAATCATGAATCGAATTATGAATCATGAATCATGAATTGAATCATGAATCATGAATTATGAATCATGAATTGAATCATGAATCATGAATCATGAATCAAATCATGAATCAAGAATTGAATCATGAATCAAGAATTGAATCATGAATTGAATCATAAATCATTAATCGAATCATGAATCATGAATTGAATCATGAATTGAATCATGAATCATTAATCATGAATTATGAATCATGAATTGAATCATGAATCATGAATTGAATCATGAATCATAAATCATGAATCATAAATTAAATCATGAATCATGAATCATGAATTGAATCATGAATCATGAATTGAATCATGAATCATGAATTGAATCATGAATCATGAATCTTCAACTGAATCATGAATCATGAATTAAATCATGAATCATAAATCATAAATCGAATCATGAATCGAATCATGAATCATGAATCGAATCATGAATCATGAATCATGAATCATGAAATGAATCATGAATCATGAATCATGAATCATGAATCATGAATCATGAATCATGATTAATGAAATGAATCATGAATCATGAATTGAATCATGAATCATGAATTATGAATCATGAATTGAATAATGAATTGAATCATGAATCATGAATCATGAATTGAATCATGAATCATGAATCACGAATCATAAATTAAATCATGAATCATAAATCATGAATTGAATCATGAAAAATGAATCATGAATTGAATCATGAATCATAAATCGAATAATGAAACATGAATCATGAATTGAATCATGAATCCTGAATCACGAATCATGAATTGAATCATGAATCATGAATCATGAATCGAATCATGAATCATGAATTGAATCATGAATTGAATCATAAATCATTAATCGAATCATGAATCATAATTTGAATCATGAATTAAATCATGAATCATGAATTGATTCATGAATTAAATCATGAATTGAATCATGAATTGAATCATGAATTGAATCATAAATCATTAATCGAATCATGAATCATGAATTGAATCATGAATTAAATCATGAATCATGAATTGATACATGAATCATGAATTGAATCATGAATCATGAATCATAAATCATGAATTGAATCATGAATCATGAATCATGAATCATAAATCATGAATTGAATCATGAATCATGAATTATGAATCATAAATTTAATCATGAATCATGATTTTAATCAGGAATCGAATCATGAATTAAATCATGAATCATGAATTGAATCATTAATCATTAATTGAATCATGAATCATGAATCATGAATTGAATCATGAATCATGAATCATGAAACATGAATTATGAATCATGAATTGAATCATGAATCATGAATTGAATCATGAATCATGAATCATGAATCATGAATTGAATCATGAATTGAATCATGAATCATGAATCGAATCATGAATCATGAATCGAATCATGAATCATGAATCATAATTCATGAATCATGAATCATGAATTGAATAATGAATCATGAATTGAATAATGAATCATGAATCGAATCATGAATCATGAATCATGAATTGAATCATGAATCAAGAATCATGTATCATGAATCATGAATTGAATCATGAATCATGAATCATGAATCGAATCATGAATCATGAATTGAATTATGAATTGAATCATAAATCATTAATCGAGTCATGAATCATGAATTGAATCATGAATTGAATCATGAATAATGAATTGAATCATGAATTGAATCATGAATTGAATCCTGAATCATGAATCATAAATTGAATCATGAATCATGAATCATGAATCATGAATTGAATCATGAATCATGAATCAAATAATGAATCTTGAATTGAATCATGAATTGAATCATAAATCATTAATCGAATCATGAATCTTGAATTGAATCATGAATCATGAATCATGAGTCATGAAATAAATCATGAATTGAATCATAAATCATGAATCATGAATTGAATCATGAATCATGAATCATAAATTAAATCATGAATCATGAATCATGAATTGAATCATGAATCATGAATCATCAACTGAATCATGAATCATGAATTAAATCATGAATCATAAATCATAAATGGAATCATGAATCATGAATCGAATCATAATTCATGAATCATCAATTGAATCATGAAACATGAATCATGAATCATGAATTGAATCATGAATAATGAATCGAATCATGAATCATGAATCATGAATCATGAATCATGAAATGAATCATGAATCATGAATTGAATCATGAATCATGAATTATGAATCATGAATTGAGTCATGAATTGAATCATGAATCATGAATCATGAATTGAATCATGAATCATGAATCATGAATAATAAATTGAATCATGAATCATAAATCATGAATTGAATCATGAAAAATGAATCATGAATTGAATCTTGAATCGAATAATGAATCATGAATCATGAATTGAATCATGAATCATGAATTGAATCATGAATCATTAATTGAATCATGAATCATGAATTGAATCATAAATCATAAATCATGAATTGAATCATGAATCATGAATTATGAATTGAATCATGAATCATGAATTATGAATCATGAATTGAATCATGAATCATGAATTGAATCATGAATTGAATCATGAATCATGAATCATTAATTGAATCATGAATCATGAATTAAATCATGAATCATAAATCATAAATTATAATTCGAATCATGAATCGAATCATGAATCATGAATCATGAATTGAATCATGAACCATAATTCATAAATTGAATAATGAATCATGAATTGAATCATGAATTGAATCATGAATCATGAATCATCAATTGAATCATGAATCATGAATCATGAATTAAATCATGAATCATAAATCATAAATCGAATCATGAATCATGAATCGAATCATGAATCGTGAATCATAAATCATGAATCATAAATCATAAATCGAATCATGAATCATGAATCATGAATCATGAACCATGAATTGAATCATGAATCATGAATCATGAATCATGAATCATGAATCATGAATCATGAATCATGGATCATGAATCATGAACTGAATCATGAATCAATAATTGAATCAAGAATCATGAATTATGAATCATGAATTGAATCAAGAATCATGAATTATGAATCATGAATTAAATCATGAATTGAATCATGAATCATGAAACATGAATCATGAATTGAATCATGAATCATGAATCGAATTATGAATCATGAATCATGAATTGAATCATGAATCATGAATTATGAATCAGGAATTGAATTAAGAATCATGAATTATGAATCATGAATTGAATCATGAATTGAATCATAAATCATGAATTTAATTAATGAATCATGAAACATGAATCATGAATTAAATCATGAATCATGAATCGAATCATGAATCTTGAATCATTAATTGAATCATGAATCATGAATTATGAATCATGAATTGAATCATGAATCATGAATCGAATAATGAATCAAGAATTGAATCATGAATTGAATCAAAAATCATTAATCGAATCATGAATCATGAATTGAATCATGAATTGAATCATGAATCATGAATTGAATAATGAATCATGAATTAAATCATGAATCATGAATCATAAATTGAATCATGAATCATGAATCATCAACTGAATCATGAATCTTGAATCATGAATTGAATCATAAATCATGAATCATGAATTGAATCATGAATCATGAATCATAAATTAAATCATGAATCTTGAATCATGAATTGAATCATGAATCATGAATCATCAACTGAATCATGAATCATGAATTAAATCATGAATCATAAATCATAAATCGAATCATGAATCATAAATCGAATCATAATTCATGAATCATGAATTGAATCATGAATCATCAATTGAATCATGAATCATGAATTAAATCATGAATCATAAATCATAAATCGAATCATGAATCGAATCATGAATCATGAATCATGAATTATGAATCATGAATTGAATCATGAATTAAATCATAAATCATGAATCATGAATTGAATCATGAATCCTGAATCACGAATCATGAATTGAATCATGAATCATGAATCATGAATCGAATCATGAATCATGAATTGAATAATGAATTTAATCACAAATCATTAATCGAATCATGAATCATGAATTGAATCATGAATCATGAATTGAATCATGAATTGATTCATGAATTAAATCATGAATTGAATCATGAATCATGAATCATAAATTGAATCATGAATCATGAATCATGAATTGAATCCTGAATCATGAATCATGAATCATGAATTGAATCATGAATCATGAATTATGAATCATGAATTGAATCATGAATCATGAATTGAATCATGAATTGATTCATGAATTGAATCATGAATTGAATCATGAATCATGAATCATTAATTGAATCCTGAATCATGAATCATGAATCATGAATTGAATCATGAATCATGAATTATGAATCATGAATTGAACAATGAATCATGATTTTAATCAGGAATCGAATCACGAATTAAATCATGAATCATGAATTGAATCATGAATCATTAATTGAATCATTGATCATGAATCATGAATCATGAATTGAATCATGAATTGAATCATAAATGATGAATCATGAATTGAATCATGAATCATGAATTATGAATTGAATCATGAATCATGAATCATGAATTATGAATCATGAATTGAATCATGAATCATGAATCATGAATTGAATCATGAATTTAATCATGAATCATGATTAATGAATTGAATCATTATTCATGAATTGAATCATGAATCATGAATCATGAATTATGAATCATGATTTGAATCATGAATTATGAATCATGATTTGAATCATGAATCATGAATTGAATCATGAATCATGAACCATGAATCATGAATTGAATCATGATTTGAATCATGAATCATGAATCATGAATTGAATCATGAATCATGAATTGAATCATGAATTGAATCATGAATCATGAATCATTAATTGAATCATGAATCATGAATTTAATCATGAATCATAAATCATAAATCGAATCATGAATCATGAATCGATTCATGAATTGTGAATCATGAATTGAATCATGAATCGTGAATCATGAATTGAATCATGAATCATGAATAATTAATTGAATCATGAATCATGAATCATGAATTTAATCATGAATCATAAATCATAAATCGAATCATAAACCATGAATTGAATCATGAATCATGAATCAAATCATGAATCATGAAACATGAATCGAATCATGAATCATGAATTGAATAATGAATTTAATCACAAATCATTAATCGAATCATGAATCATGAATTGAATCATGAATCATGAATTGAATCATGAATTGATTCATGAATTAAATCATGAATTGAATCATGAATCATGAATCATGAATTGAATCATGAATCATGAATCATGAATTGATTCATGAATTAAATCATGAATTGAATCATGAATCATGAATTGAATCATGAATCGAATCATATATCTTGAATCATGAATTGAATCATGAATCATGAATTATGAATCATGAATTGAATCATGAATCATGAATCAAATCATGAATCAAGAATTGAATCATTAATTGAATCATAAATCATTAATCGAATCATGAATCTTGAATTGAATCATGAATTGAATCATGAATCATGAATTGAATCATGAATCATGAATTAAATCATGAATCATGAGTCATGAAATAAATCATGAATTGAATCATAAATCATGAATCATGAATTGAATCATGAATCATGAATCATAAATTAAATCATGAATCATGAATCATGAATTGAATCATGAATCATGAATCATCAACTGAATCATGAATCATGAATTAAATCATGAATCATAAATCATAAATCGAATCATGAATCATGAATCGAATCATAATTCATGAATCATCAATTGAATCATGAAACATGAATCATGAATCATGAATTGAATCATGAATCATGAATCATCAACTGAATCATGAATCATGAATTAAATCATGAATCATAAATCATAAATCGAATCATGAATCATGAATCGAATCATAATTCATGAATCATCAATTGAATCATGAAACATGAATCATGAATCATGAATTGAATCATGAATCATGAATCGAATCATGAATCATGAATCATGAATCATGAATCATGAAATGAATCATGAATCATGAATTGAATCATGAATCATGAATCATCAACTGAATCATGAATCATGAATTAAATCATGAATCATAAATCATAAATCGAATCATGAATCATGAATCGAATCATAATTCATGAATCATCAATTGAATCATGAAACATGAATCATGAATCATGAATTGAATCATGAATCATGAATCGAATCATGAATCATGAATCATGAATCATGAATCATGAAATGAATCATGAATCATGAATTGAATCATGAATCATGAATTATGAATCATGAATTGAATCATGAATTGAATCATGAATCATGAATTGAATCATGAATCATGAATCATGAATAATAAATTGAATCATGAATCATAAATCATGAATTGAATCATGAAAAATGAATCATGAATTGAATCTTGAATCGAATAATGAATCATGAATCATGAATTGAATCATGAATCCTGAATCACGAATCATGAATTGAATCATGAATCGAATCATGAATCATGAATTGAATAATGAATTCAATCATAAATCATTAATCGAATCATGAATCATGAATTGAATCATGAATCATGAATTAAATCATGAATTGATTCATGAATTAAATCATGAATTGAATCATGAATCATGAATTGAATCATGAATCATGAATCATGAATTGATTCATGAATTAAATCATGAATTGAATCATGAATCATGAATCATGAATTGAATCATGAGTCATGAATCATGAATTGAATCATGAATCATGAATTATGAATCATGAATTGAATCATGAATCATGATTTTAATCAGGAATCGAATCATGAATTGAATCATGAATCATGAATTGAATCATGAATCATTAATTGAATCATGAATCATGAATCATGAATTGAATCATGAATTGAATCATAAATCATAAATCATGAATTGAATCATGAATCATGAATTGAATCATGAATCATGAATTATGAATCATGAATTGAATCATGAATCATGAATTGAATCATGAATTGAATCATGAATCATGAATCATTAATTGAATCATGAATCATGAATTAAATCATGAATCATAAATCATAAATTATAATTCGAATCATGAATCGAATCATGAACCATAATTCATAAATTGAATAATGAATCATGAATCATGAATTGAATCATGAATTGAACCATGAATCATGAATCATCAATTGAATCATGAATCATGAATCATGAATTAAATCATGAATCATAAATCATAAATCGAATCATGAATCATGAATCGAATCATGAATCGTGAATCATAAATCATGAATCATAAATCATAAATCAAATCATGAATCATGAATCGAATCATGAATCGTGAATCATGAATCATGAATCATGAACCATGAATTGAATCATGAATCATGAATCATGAATCATGAATTGAATCATGAATCATGAATCGTGAATCATGGATCATGAATCATGAACTGAATCATGAATCAATAATTGAATCAAGAATCATGAATTATGAATCATGAATTGAATCATGAATCATGAATTGAATCATGATTTATGAAACATGAATCATGAATTGAATCATGAATCATGAATCGAATTATGAATCATGAATCATGAATTGAATCATGAATCATGAATTATGAATCATGAATTGAATCATGAATCATGAATCATGAATCAAATCATGAATCATGAATCGAATTATGAATCATGAATCATGAATTGAATCATGAATCATGAATCGAATTATGAATCATGAATCATGAATTGAATCATGAATCATGAATTATAAATCATGAATTGAATCATGAATCATGAATCGAATTATGAATCATGAATCATGAATTGAATCATGAATCATGAATTATGAATCATGAATTGAATCATGAAACATGAATCATGAATTGAATCATGAATCATGAATCGAATTATGAATCATGAATCATGAATTGAATCATGAATCATGAATTATGAATCATGAATTGATTCATGAATCATGAATCATGAATCAAATCATGAATCAAGAATTGAATCATGAATCAAGAATTGAATCATGAATTGAATCATAAATCATTAATCGAATCATGAATCATGAATTGAATCATGAATTGAATCATGAATCATTAATCATGAATTATGAATCATGAATTGAATCATGAATCATGAATCGAATTATGAATCATGAATCATGAATTGAATCATGAATCATGATTTTAATCAGGAATCGAATCATGAATTAAATCATGAATCATGAATTGAATCATTAATCATTAATTGAATCATGAATCATGAATCATGAATTGAATCATGAATCATGAATCATGAAACATGAATTATGAATCATGAATTGAATCATGAATCATGAATTGAATCATGAATCATGAATCATGAATCATGAATTGAATCATGAATTGAATCATGAATCATGAATCGAATCATGAATCATGAATCGAATCATGAATCATGAATCATAATTCATGAATCATGAATCATGAATTGAATAATGAATCATGAATTGAATAATGAATCATGAATCGAATCATGAATCATGAATTGAATCATGAATCAAGAATCATGTATCATGAATCATGAATTGAATCATGAATCATGAATCATGAATTATGAATCATGAATTGAATCATGAATTGAATCATGAATCATGAATCATGAATTGAATCATGAATCATGAATCACGAATCATAAATTGAATCATGAATCATAAATCATGAATTGAATCATGAAAAATGAATCATGAATTGAATCATGAATCATCAATCGAATAATGAATCATGAATCATAATTTGAATCATGAATCACGAATCATGAATTGAATCATGAATCATGAATCGAATCATGAATCATGAATTGAATAATGAATTTAATCACAAATCATTAATCGAATCATGA
Source organism: Mixophyes fleayi (assembly GCF_038048845.1). Lineage (NCBI taxonomy): Eukaryota > Metazoa > Chordata > Amphibia > Anura > Limnodynastidae > Mixophyes > Mixophyes fleayi. The sequence goes on from NW_027445945.1 coordinate 88,485, forward strand.
ATCATGAATTGAATCATGAATCATGAATTGAATCATGAATTGATTCATGAATTAAATCATGAATTGAATCATGAATCATGAATCATGAATTGAATCATGAATCATGAATCATGAATTGATTCATGAATTAAATCATGAATTCAATCATGAATCATGAATTGAATCATGAATTGAATCATGAATCATGAATCATGAATTGAATCATGAATCATGATTTTAATCAGGAATCGAATCATGAATTGAATCATGAATCATGAATTGAATCATGAATCATGAATTGAATCATGAATCATAAATCATGAATTATGAATCATCAATTGAATCATGAATCATCAATTGAATCATAAATCATGAATCATGAATTGAATCATGAATCATCAATTATGAATCATCAATTGAATCATGAATCATAAATTTAATCATGAATCATGAATCATGAATTGAATAATGAATTGAATCATGAATCATCAATTGAATCATGAATCATGAATTAAATCATGAATCATAAATCATAAATCGAATCATGAATCATGAATTGAATCATGAATTGAATCATGAATCATGAATCATGAATTGAATCATGAATCATGAATCATAAATTAAATCATGAATCATGAATCATGAATTGTATCATGAATTGAATCATGAATCATCAATTGAATCATGAATCATGAGTCATGAATTGAATCATAATTCTTGATTTATGAATCATGAATTGAATCATGAATTGAATCATGAATCATGAATCATCAATTGAATCATGAATCATGAATCATGAATTGAATCATAAATCTTGAATTATGAATCATGAATTGAATCATGAATTGAATCATGAATCATGAATCATGAATCGAATCATGAATCATGAATCATGAATTGAATCATAAATCTTGAATTATGAATCATGAATTGAATCATGAATCATGAATCATGAATCATGAATTATGAATCATGAATTGAATCAAGAATCATGAATCATGAATTGAATCATGAATCATAAATTGAATCATAAATCATGAATCATGAATTAAATCATGAATCATGAATCATGAATTGAATCATGAATCATGAATTGAATCATGAATCATGAATCATGAATTAAATCATGAATCATAAATCATAAATCGAATCATGAATCGAATCATGAATCATGAATTATGATTTATGAATTGAATCATGAATTGAATCATGAATCATGAATCATGAATTGAATCATGAATCATAAATCATGAATTGAATCATGAAAAATGAATCATGAATTGAATCATGAATCATCAATCGAATAATGAATCATGAATCATGAATTGAATCATGAATCCTGAATCATGAATCGAATCATGAATCATGAATTGAATAATGAATTTAATCACAAATCATTAATCGAATCATGAATCATGAATTGAATCATGAATCATGAATTGAATCATGAATTGATTCATGAATTAAATCATGAATTGAATCATGAATCATGAATCATGAATTGAATCATGAATCATGAATTGATTCATGAATCATGAATCATGAATTATGAATCATGAATTGAATCATGAATCATGAATCATCAATTGAATCATGAATCATGAGTCATGAATTGAATCATAATTCTTGATTTATGAATCATGAATTGAATCATGAATCATGAATCATCAATTGAATCATGAATCATGAATCATGAATTGAATCATAAATCTTGAATTATGAATCATGAATTGAATCATGAATTGAATCATGAATTGAATCATGAATCATGAATTGAATCATGAATTTAATCATGAATCATGATTAATGAATTGAATCATTATTCATGAATTGAATCATGAATCATGAATCATGAATTATGAATCATAATTTGAATCATGAATCATGAATTCAATCATGGATCATGAATCATGAATCATGAATTGAATCATGAATTGAATCATAAATGATGAATCATGAATTGAATCATGAATCATGAATTGAATCATGAATCATGAATCATGAATTATGAATCATGAATTGAATCATGAATCATGAATCATGAATTGAATCATGAATCATGAATTGAATCATGAATTTAATCATGAATCATGATTAATGAATTGAATCATTATTCATGAATTGAATCATGAATCATGAATCATGAATTATGAATCATAATTTGAATCATGAATCATGTTTTGAATCATGAATCATGAATCATGAATTGAATCATGAATCATGAATCATAAATTGAATCATGAATCATGAATCCTGAATTGAATCATGAATTGAATCATGAATCATGAATCATTAATTGAATCATGAATCATTAATTGAATCATGAATCATGAATCATGAATTAAATCATGAATCATAAATCATAAATCGAATCATGAATCATGAATCGAATCATGAATCGTGAATCATGAATTGAATCATGAATCATGAACCATGAATTGAATCATGAATCATGAATCATGAATCAAATCATGAATCATGAATTATGAATCAGGAATTGAATTAAGAATCATGAATTATGAATCATGAATTGAATCATGAATTGAATCATAAATCATGAATTGAATCATGAATCATGAAACATGAATCATGAATTAAATCATGAATCATGAATCGAATCATGAATCTTGAATCATTAATTGAATCATGTATCATGAATTATGAATCATGAATTGAATCATGAATCATGAATCGAATAATGAATCAAGAATTGAATCATGAATTGAATCATAAATCATTAATCGAATCATGAATCATGAATTGAATCATGAATTGAATCATGAATCATGAATTGAATAATGAATCATGAATTAAATCATGAATCATGAATCATGAGTCATGAAATAAACCATGAATTGAATCATAAATCATGAATCATGAATTGAATCATGAATCATGAATCATAAATTAAATCATGAATCATGAATCATGAATTGTATCATGAATTGAATCATGAATCATGAATCATCAATTGAATCATGAATCATGAATCATGAATTGAATCATAAATCTTGAATTATGAATCATGAATTGAATCATGAATCATGAATCATGAATTGAATCATTAATCATGAATCATAAATTAAATCATGAATCATGAATCATGAATTGAATCATGAATTGAATCATGAATCATGAATCATGAATTGAATCATAAATCTTGAATTATGAATCATGAATTGAATCATGAATCATGAATCATGAATCATGAATTATGAATCATGAAATGAATCAAGAATCATGAATCATGAATTGAATCATGAATCATAAATTGAATCATAAATCATGAATTATGAATCATGAATTGAATCATGAATCATGAATCATGAATTGAATCATGACTCATGAATTGAATCATGAATCATGAATCATGAATTAAATCATGAATCATAAATCATAAATCGAATCATGAATCGAATCATGAATCATGAATCATGAATTATTAATCATGAATTGAATCATGAATTGAATCATGAATCATGAATCATGAATTGAATCATGAATCATGAATCATGAATCATGAATCGAATCATGAATCGTGAATCATGAATTGAATCATGAATCATGAACCATGAATTGAATCATGAATCATGAATCATGAATCAAATCATGAATCATGAATTATGAATCAGGAATTGAATTAAGAATCATGAATTATGAATCATGAATTGAATCATGAATTGAATCATAAATCATGAATTGAATCATGAATCATGAAACATGAATCATGAATTAAATCATGAATCATGAATCGAATCATGAATCTTGAATCATTAATTGAATCATGAATCATGAATTATGAATCATGAATTGAATCATGAATCATGAATCGAATAATGAATCAAGAATTGAATCATGAATTGAATCATAAATCATTAATCGAATCATGAATCATGAATTGAATCATGAATTGAATCATGAATCATGAATTGAATAATGAATCATGAATTAAATCATGAATCATGAATCATGAGTCATGAAATAAATCATGAATTGAATCATAAATCATGAATCATAAATTGAATCATGAATCATGAATCATAAATTAAATCATGAATCATGAATTGTATCATCAATTGAATCATGAATCATGAATCATGAATTGAATCATAAATCTTGAATTATGAATCATGAATTGAATCATGAATTGAATCATGAATCATGAATCATCAATTGAATCATGAATCATGAATCATGAATTGAATCATAAATCTTGAATTATGAATCATGAATTGAATCATGAATCATAAATCATGAATTGAATCATGAATCGTGAATCATAAATTAAATCATGAATCATGAATCATGAATTGAATCATGAATTGAATCATGAATCATGAATCATGAATTGAATCATAAATCTTGAATTATGAATCATGAATTGAATCATGAATCATGAATCATGAATCATGAATTATGAATCATGAAATGAATCAAGAATCATGAATCATGAATTGAATCATGAATCATAAATTGAATCATAAATCATGAATTATGAATCATGAATTGAATCATGAATCATGAATTGAATCATGACTCATGAATTGAATCATGAATCATGAATCATGAATTAAATCATGAATCATAAATCATAAATCGAATCATGAATCGAATCATGAATCATGAATCATGAATCATGAATCATGAATTGAATCATGAATCATGAATCACGAATCATAAATTGAATCATGAATCATAAATCATGAATTGAATCATGAAAAATGAATCATGAATTGAATCATGAATCATCAATCGAATAATGAATCATGAATCATGAATTGAATCATGAATCCTGAATCACGAATCATGAATTGAATCATGAATCATGAATCATGAATCGAATCATGAATCATGAATTGAATAATGAATTTAATCACAAATCATTAATCGAATCATGAATCATGAATTGAATCATGAATCATGAATTGAATCATGAATTGATTCATGAATTAAATCATGAATTGAATCATGAATCATGAATCATGAATTGAATCATGAATCATGAATCATGAATTGATTCATGAATTAAATCATGAATTGAATCATGAATCATGAATTGAATCATGAATTGAATCATGAATCATGAATCATGAATTGAATTATGAATCATGATTTTAATCAGGAATCGAATCATGAATTGAATCATGAATCTTGAATTGAATCATGAATCATGAATTGAATCATGAATCATAAATCATGAATTATGAATCATCAATTGAATCATGAATCATGAATTGAATCATAAATCATGAATCATGAATTGAATCATGAATCATGAATTATGAATCATCAATTGAATCATGAATCATAAATTTAATCATGAATCATGAATCATGATTCATGAATTGAATAATGAATTGAATCATGAATCATCAATTGAATCATGAATCTTGAATTAAATCATGAATCATAAATCATAAATCGAATCATGAATCATGAATTGAATCATGAATTGAATCATGAATCATGAATCATGAATTGAATCATGAATCATGAATCATGAATTGAATAATGAATCATGAATTATGAATCATGAATTGAATCATGAATCATGATTTTAATCAGGAATCGAATCATGAATTGAATCATGAATCATGAATTGAATCATGAATCATTAATTGAATCATGGATCATGAATCATGAATCATGAATTGAATCATGAATTGAATCATAAATGATGAATCATGAATTGAATCATGAATCATGAATTGAATCATGAATCATGAATCATGAATTATGAATCATGAATTGAATCATGAATCATGAATCATGAATTGAATCATGAATCATGAATCATGAATTGAATCATGAATTTAATCATGAATCATGATTAATGAATTGAATCATTATTCATGAATTGAATCATGAATCATGAATCATGAATTATGAATCATGAATTGAATCATGAATCATGAATTATGAATCATAATTTGAATCATGAATCATGAATTCAATCATGAATCATGAATCATGAATCATGAATTGAATCATGTTTTGAATCATGAATCATGAATCATGAATTGAATCATGAATCATGAATCATAAATTGAATCATGAATTGATTCATGAATCCTGAATTGAATCATGAATTGAATCATGAATCATGAATCATTAATTGAATCATGAATCATGAATCATGAATTAAATCATGAATCATAAATCATAAATCGAATCATGAATCATGAATTGAATCATGAATTAAATCATGAATCATGAATTGATTCATGAATCATGAATTAAATCATGAATCATGAATCATAAATCATGAATTGAATAATGAATCATGAATTATGAATCATAAATTTAATCATGAATCATGATTTTAATCAGGAATCGAATCATGAATTAAATCATGAATCATGAATTGAATCATGAATCATGAATCATGAAACATGAATTATGAATTGAATCATGAATTGAATCATGAATCGAATCATGAATCATGAATCATGAATTGAATCATGAATCATGAATCATAATTCATGAATCATGAATAATGAATTGAATAATGAATCATGAATTGAATAATGAATCATGAATCGAATCATGAATCATGAATTGAATCATGAATCATGAATCATGAATCATGAATTGAATCATGAATTGAATCATGAATCATGAATCGAATCATGAATCATGAATCATGAATTGAATCATGAATCATGAATCATAATTCATGAATCATGAATAATGAATTGAATAATGAATCATGAATTGAATAATGAATCATGAATCGAATCATGAATCATGAATCATGAATTGAATCATGAATCAAGAATCATGTATCATGAATCATTAATTGAATCATGAATCATGAATCATGAATCGAATCATGAATCATGAATTGAATTATGAATTGAATCATAAATCATTAATCGAGTCATGAATCATGAATTGAATCATGAATTGAATCATGAATAATGAATTGAATCATGAATTGAATCATGAATTGAATCCTGAATCATGAATCATAAATTGAATCATGAATCATGAATCATGAATCATTAATTGAATCATGAATCATGAAGTGAATCATGAATCATGATTTTAATCAGGAATCGAATCATGAATTGAATCATGAATCATGAATTGAATCATGAATCATTAATTGAATCATGAATCATGAATCATGAATCATGAATTGAATCATGAATCATGAATCATAAATCGAATCATGAATTGAATCATGAATCATGAATCATGAATTGAATCATGAATTGAATCATAAATCAATAATCGAATCATGAATCATGAATTGAATCATGAAATGAATCATGAATCATGAATTGAATCATGAATTGAATCATGAATCATGAAACATAATTCATGAATTGAATCATGAATCATGATTTTAATCATGAATCGAATCATGAATTGAATCATAAATCATGAATTGAATCATTAATCATAATTTTAATCAGGAATCGAATCATGAATTGAATCATGAATCATGAATTGAATCATGAATCATGAATTGAATCATGAATCTTTAATTAAATCATGAATTGAATCATAAATCATGAATCATGAATTGAATCATGAATCATGAATCATAAATCATGAATTGAATCATGAATTGAATCATGAATCATGAATCATGAATCATGAATCATAAATTGAATCATGAATCATGAATTATGAATTAAATCATGAATTGAATCATGAATCATGAATCATCAATTGAATCATGAATCATGAATCATGAATTAAATCATGAATCATAAATCATAAATCGAATCATGAATCGAATCATGAATCATGAATTAAATCATGAATCATAAATCATGAATTGAATTATGAATTGAATCATGAATCATGAATCATGAATCGAATCATGAATCATGAATCATGAATCATGAAATAAATCATTAATCATGATTTGAATCATGAATCATGTATTAAATCATGAATTGAATCATGAATTAAAAAATGAATCATGAATCATGAATTGAATCATGAATCATGAATCATGAAATGAATCAAAAATCTTAAATCATGAATCATGAATTGAATAATGAATCATGAATCATGAATTGAATCATGAATCATGAATCAGAAATGAATCATGACTCATGAATCATGAATTGAATAATGAATCATGAATTGAATCATGAATCATGAATCTAATCATGAATCATGAATTGAATCATGAATCATGAATTGAATAATGAATCATGAATTGAATCATGAATCATGAATCTAATCATGAATCATGAATTAAATCATGAATCATGAATCATGAATCATGAATTGAATCATGATCATGAATCATGAATCGAATAATGAATCATGAATTGAATCATGAATTGAATCATTAATCATTAATCGAATCATGAATCATGAATTGAATCATGAATTGAATCATGAATCATGAATTGAATCATGAATTGAATCATGAATCATGAATCATAAATTGAATCATGAATCACGAATCATAAATTAAATCATGAACCATGAATCATGAATTGAATCATGAATCATGAATCGAATCATGAATCATGAATCATGAATTGAATCATGAATCATGAATCGAATCATGAATCATGAATCATGAATTGAATAATGAACTGAATCATGAATCATTAATCGAATCATGAATCATTATTTAAATCATGAATTGAATCATGAATTGAATCATGAATTGAATCATGAATCATGAATCATGAATTAAATCATGAATCATGAATCATGAATTGAATCATGAATCATGATTTTAATCAGGAATCGAATCATGAATTGAATCATAAATCATGAATTAAATCATGAATCATAAATCGAATCATGAATTGAATCATGAATCATAAATCGAATCAGGAATTGAATCATAAATCATGAATTGAATCATGAATCATAAATCGAATCATGAATTGAATCATAAATCATGAATCATGAATTGAATCATGAATCACGAATCATAAATTGAATCATGAATCATGAATCATGAATTGAATCATGAATCATGAATTGAATCATAAATCATCAATTATGAATCATGAATTGAATCATGAATCATGAATCATGAATCATGAATCGAATCATGAATCATTAATTGAATCATGAATCATGAATCATGAATCATGAATTGAATCATGAATCATGAATCGAATCATGAATCATGAATTGAATCATAAATCATGAATTATGAATCATGAATTGAATCATAAATCATGAATCATGAATCATGAATTGAATCATAAATCAATAATCGAATCATGAATCATGAATTGAATCATGAAATGAATCATGAATCATGAATTGAATCATGAATTGAATCATGAAATGAATCATGAATCATGAATTGAATCATGAATTGAATCATGAATTGAATCATGAATCATGAATCATGAATTGAATCATGAATCATGAACCATGAATTGAATCATGAATCATGATTTTAATCAGGAATCGAATCATGAATTGAATCATGAATCATGAATTGAATCATGAATCATGAATTGAATCTTGAATCATAAATCATGAATTATGAATCATCAATTAAATCATGAATCATGAATTGAATCATAAATCATGAATCATGAATTGAATCATGAATCATGAATTATGATTCATCAATTGAATCATGAATCATAAATTTAATCATGAATCATGAATTGAATAATGAATTGAATCATGAATCATCAATTGAATCATGAATCATGAATTAAATCATGAATCATAAATTATAAATCGAATCATGAATCATGAATCATGAATTGAATCATGAATTGAATCATGAATCATGAATCATGAATTGAATCATGAATCATGAATCATAAATTAAATCATGAATCATGAATTGTATCATGAATTGAATCATGAATCATGAATCATCAATTGAATCATGAATCATGAATCATGAATTGAATCATAAATCTGGAATTATGAATCATGAATTGAATCATGAATTGAATCATGAATCATGAATCATCAATTGAATCATGAATCATGAATCATGAATTGAATCATAAATCTTGAATTATGAATCATGAATTGAATCATGAATCATGAATTGAATCATGAATCATGAATCATGAATTGAATCATGAATCATGAATCATGAATCATGAATCATGAATCATGAATTATGAATCATGAATTGAATCAAGAATCATAAATCATGAATTATGAATCATGAATTGAATCATGAATCATGAATTGAATCATGAATCATGAATTGAATCATGAATCATGAATCATGAATTAAATCATGAATCATGAATCAAATCATAAATCATTAATCAAATCATGAATCATGAATTGAATCATGAATTGAATCATGAATCATAAATTGAATCATGAATCATGAATTATGAATCATGAATTGAATCATGAATCATGAATTATATGATGAATCATAAATCATGAATCATGAATTGAATCATGAATTGAATCATGAATCATGAAACATGAATTGAATCATGAATCATGAATTGAATCATGAATCTTGAATCATGAATTAAATCATGAATCATGAATCGAATCATGAATCAAGAATTGAATCATGAATTGAATCATAAATCATTAATCAAATCATGAATCATGAATTGAATAATGAATTGAATCATGAATCATGAATTGAATCATGAATCATGAATTATGAATCATGAATTGAATCATGATTCATGAATTGAATCATGAATCATGAATTGAATCATGAATCATGAATTATATCATGAATCATGAATCATGAATTGAATCATGAATTGAATCATGAATCATGAATCATTAATTGAATCATGAATCATGAATCATGAATTAAATCATGAATCATAAATCATAAATCAAATCATGAATCATGAATTGAATCATGAATCATGAATCATGAATTGAATCATGAATCATGAATCATGAATCATGAAATGAATCATGAATTATGAATCATGAATTAAATCATGAATTGAATCATGAATCATGAATCATGAATTGAATCATGAATCATGAATTGAATCATGAATCATGAATTATGAATCATGAATTGAATCATAAATCATGAATTATGAATCATGAATTGAATCATGAATTGACTCATGAATCATGAATCACGAATCATAAATTGAATCATGAATCATGAATCATGAATTTAATCATGAAACATGAATCATGAATTGAATCATGAATCATGATTCGAATCACGAATCATGAATTGAATCATGAATCTTGAATCGAATCATGAATCATGAATTGAATCATGAATTAAATTATGAATCACGAATTGAATCATGAATTGAATCATGAATTGAATCATGAATCATGAATCATGAATTAAATCATGAATCATAAATCATAAATCAAATCATGAATCATGAATCGAATCATGAATCATGAATCATGAATTGAATCATGAATCATGAATCATGAATTTACGAATCATAAATTGAATCATGAATTGAATCATGAATAATGAATTATGAATCATGAATTGAATCATGAATCATGAATTATGAATCATGAATTGAATCATGAATTGTATCATGAATCATGAATCACGAATCATAAATTGAATAATGAATCATGAATTTAATCATGAAACATAAATCATGAATTGAATCATGAATCATGAATCGAATCATGAATCATGAATTAAATCATGAATCATGAATCATGAATCGAATTATGAATCATAAATTGAATCATGAATTGAATCATAAATCATGAATCATGAATTAAATCATGAATCATAAATCATAAATCAAATCATGAATCATGAATTAAATCATGAATTGAATCATGAATCATGAATTGAATCATGAATCATGAATTATGAATCATGAATTGAATCATGAATCATGAATTGAATCATGAATCATGAATAATATCATGAATCATGAATCATGAATCATGAATTGAATCATGAATTGAATCATGAATCATGAATCATGAATTGAATCATAAATCATGAATCATAAATTAAATCATAAATCATGAATCATGAATTAAATCATGAATCATAAATCCTAAATCAAATCATGAATCATGAATCGAATCATGAATCATGAATCATGAATTGAATCATGAATCATGAATCATCAATTGAATCATGAATCATGAATTAAATCATGAATCATAAATCATAAATCGAATCATGAATCATGAATCATGAAATGAATCATGAATTGAATCATGAATCATGAATCATAAATTAAATCATGAATCATGAATCATGAATTGAATCATGAATTAAATCATGAATCATAAATCATAAATCAAATCATGAATCATGAATCGAATCATGAATCATGAATCATGAATCGAATCATGAATCATGAATTGAATCATAAATCATGAATTATGAATCATGAATTGAATCATGAATCATGAATCATGAATTGAATCATGAATCATAAATTGAATCATAAATCATGAATTATGAATCATGAATTGAATCATGAATCATGAATCATGAATTGAATCATGAATCATGAATTGAATCATGAATCATGAATTGAATCATGAATCATGAATCATGAACTGAATCATGAATCATGAATCGAATCATAAATCAATAATTGAATCATGAATTGAATCATAAATCATTAATCAAATCATGAATCATGAATTAAATCATGAATTGAATCATGAATCATGAATTGAATCATGAATCATGAATTGAATCATGAATCATGAATCATAAATTAAATCATGAATCATGAATCATGAATTGAATCATGAATCATGAATCATGAATTAAATCATGAATCATAAATCATAAATCAAATCATGAATCATGAATCGAATCATGAATCATGAATCATGAATTGAATCATGAATCATGAATCATGAAATAAATCATGAATCATGAATTGAATCATGAATCATGAATTATGAATCATGAATTGAATCATGAATTGAATCATAAATCATGAATCATGAATTGAATCATGAATCATGAATCATAAATTAAATCATGAATCATGAATCATGAATTGTATCATGAATTGAATCATGAATCATGAATCATCAATTGAATCATGAATCATGAATCATGAATTGAATCATAAATCTTGAATTATGAATCATGAATTGAATCATGAATTGAATCATGAATCATGAATCATAAATTGAATCATGAATCATGAATCATGAATTGAATCATAAATCTTGAATTATGAATCATGAATTGAATCATGAATCATGAATCATGAATTGAATCATGAATCGTGAATCATAAATTAAATCATGAATCATGAATCATGAATTGAATCATGAATTGAATCATGAATCATGAATCATGAATTGAATCATAAATCTTGAATTATGAATCATGAATTGAATCATGAATCATGAATCATGAATCATGAATCATGAATTATGAATCATGAAATGAATCAAGAATCATGAATCATGAATTGAATCATGAATCATAAATTGAATCATAAATCATGAATTATGAATCATGAATTGAATCATGAATCATGAATCATGAATCATGAATCATGAATTATGAATCATGAAATGAATCATGAATTAAATCATGAATCATAAATCATAAATCGAATCATGAATCGAATCATGAATCATGAATCATGAATCATGAATCATGAATTGAATCATGAATCATGAATCACGAATCATAAATTGAATCATGAATCATAAATCATGAATTGAATCATGAAAAATGAATCATGAATTGAATCATGAATCATCAATCGAATAATGAATCATGAATCATGAATTGAATCATGAATCCTGAATCACGAATCATGAATTGAATCATGAATCATGAATCATGAATCGAATCATGAATCATGAATTGAATAATGAATTTAATCACAAATCATTAATCGAATCATGAATCATGAATTGAATAATGAATCATGAATTGAATCATGAATTAATTCATGAATTAAATCATGAATTGAATCATGAATCATGAATCATGAATTGAATCATGAATCATGAATCATGAATTGATTCATGAATTAAATCATGAATTGAATCATGAATCATGAATTGAATCATGAATTGAATCATGAATCATGAATCATGAATTGAATCATGAATCATGATTTTAATCAGGAATCGAATCATGAATTGAATCATGAATCTTGAATTGAATCATGAATCATGAATTGAATCATGAATCATAAATCATGAATTATGAATCATCAATTGAATCATGAATCATGAATTGAATCATAAATCATGAATCATGAATTGAATCATGAATCATGAATTATGAATCATCAATTGAATCATGAATCATAAATTTAATCATGAATCATGAATCATGAATTGAATAATGAATTGAATCATGAATCATCAATTGAATCATGAATCTTGAATTAAATCATGAATCATAAATCATAAATCGAATCATGAATCATGAATTGAATCATGAATTGAATCATGAATCATGAATCATGAATTGATTCATGAATTAAATCATGAATTGAATCATGAATCATGAATTGAATCATGAATTGAATCATGAATCATGAATCATGAATTGAATCATGAATCATGATTTTAATCAGGAATCGAATCATGAATTGAATCATGAATCTTGAATTGAATCATGAATCATGAATTGAATCATGAATCATAAATCATGAATTATGAATCATCAATTGAATCATGAATCATGAATTGAATCATAAATCATGAATCATGAATTGAATCATGAATCATGAATTATGAATCATCAATTGAATCATGAATCATAAATTTAATCATGAATCATGAATCATGAATTGAATAATGAATTGAATCATGAATCATCATTTGAATCATGAATCTTGAATTAAATCATGAATCATAAATCATAAATCGAATCATGAATCATGAATTGAATCATGAATTGAATCATGAATCATGAATCATGAATTGAATCATGAATCATGAATCATAAATTAAATCATGAATCATGAATCATGAATTGTATCATGAATTGAATCATGAATCATGAATCATCAATTGAATCATGAATCATGAGTCATGAATTGAATCATAATTCTTGATTTATGAATCATGAATTGAATCATGAATTGAATCATGAATCATCAATTGAATCATGAATCATGAATCATGAATTGAATCATAAATCTTGAATTATGAATCATGAATTGAATCATGAATTGAATCATGAATTGAATCATGAATCATGAATCATGAATCGAATCATGAATCATGAATCATGAATTAAATCATAAATCTTGAATTATGAATCATGAATTGAATCATGAATCATGAATCATGAATCATGAATTATGAATCATGAATTGAATCAAGAATCATGAATCATGAATTGAATCATGAATCATAAATTGAATCATAAATCATGAATTATGAATCATGAATTAAATCATGAATCATGAATCATGAATTGAATCATGAATCATGAATTGAATCATGAATCATGAATCATGAATTAAATCATGAATCATAAATCATAAATCGAATCATTTATCGAATCATGAATCATGAATTATGAATCATGAATTGAATCATGAATCATGAATCATGAATTAAATCATGAATCATAAATCATAAATCGAATCATGAATCGAATCATGAATCATGAATCATGAATCATGAATCATTAATTGAATCATGAATCATGAATCACGAATCATAAATTGAATCATGAATCATAAATCATGAATTGAATCATGAAAAATGAATCATGAATTGAATCATGAATCATCAATCGAATAATGAATCATGAATCATGAATTGAATCATGAATCCTGAATCACGAATCATGAATTGAATCATGAATCATGAATCATGAATCGAATCATGAATCATGAATTGAATAATGAATTTAATCACAAATCATTAATCGAATCATGAATCATGAATTGAATAATGAATCATGAATTGAATCATGAATTAATTCATGAATTAAATCATGAATTGAATCATGAATCATGAATCATGAATTGAATCATGAATCATGAATCATGAATTGATTCATGAATTAAATCATGAATTGAATCATGAATCATGAATTGAATCATGAATTGAATCATGAATCATGAATCATGAATTGAATCATGAATCATGATTTTAATCAGGAATCGAATCATGAATTGAATCATGAATCTTGAATTGAATCATGAATCATGAATTGAATCATGAATCATAAATCATGAATTATGAATCATCAATTGAATCATGAATCATGAATTGAATCATAAATCATGAATCATGAATTGAATCATGAATCATGAATTATGAATCATCAATTGAATCATGAATCATAAATTTAATCATGAATCATGAATCATGAATTGAATAATGAATTGAATCATGAATCATCAATTGAATCATGAATCTTGAATTAAATCATGAATCATAAATCATAAATCGAATCATGAATCATGAATTGAATCATGAATCATGAATCATGAATTGAATCATGAATCATGAATCATGAATTGATTCATGAATTAAATCATGAATTGAATCATGAATCATGAATTGAATCATGAATTGAATCATGAATCATGAATCATGAATTGAATCATGAATCATGATTTTAATCAGGAATCGAATCATGAATTGAATCATGAATCTTGAATTGAATCATGAATCATGAATTGAATCATGAATCATAAATCATGAATTATGAATCATCAATTGAATCATGAATCATGAATTGAATCATAAATCATGAATCATGAATTGAATCATGAATCATGAATTATGAATCATCAATTGAATCATGAATCATAAATTTAATCATGAATCATGAATCATGAATTGAATAATGAATTGAATCATGAATCATCATTTGAATCATGAATCTTGAATTAAATCATGAATCATAAATCATAAATCGAATCATGAATCATGAATTGAATCATGAATTGAATCATGAATCATGAATCATGAATTGAATCATGAATCATGAATCATAAATTAAATCATGAATCATGAATCATGAATTGTATCATGAATTGAATCATGAATCATGAATCATCAATTGAATCATGAATCATGAGTCATGAATTGAATCATAATTCTTGATTTATGAATCATGAATTGAATCATGAATTGAATCATGAATCATCAATTGAATCATGAATCATGAATCATGAATTGAATCATAAATCTTAAATTATGAATCATGAATTGAATCATGAATTGAATCATGAATTGAATCATGAATCATGAATCATGAATCGAATCATGAATCATGAATCATGAATTGAATCATAAATCTTGAATTATGAATCATGAATTGAATCATGAATCATGAATCATGAATCATGAATTATGAATCATGAATTGAATCAAGAATCATGAATCATGAATTGAATCATGAATCATAAATTGAATCATAAATCATGAATTATGAATCATGAATTAAATCATGAATCATGAATCATGAATTGAATCATGAATCATGAATTGAATCATGAATCATGAATTGAATCATGAATCCTGAATCATGAATCAAATCATGAATCATGAATTGAATAATGAATTTAATCACAAATCATTAATCGAATCATGAATCATGAATTGAATCATGAATCATGAATTGAATCATGAATTGATTCATGAATTAAATCATGAATTGAATCATGAATCATGAATCATGAATTGAATCATGAATCATGAATTGATTCATGAATTAAATCATGAATTGAATCATGAATCATGAATTGAATCATGAATTGAATCATGAATCATGAATCATGAATTGAATCATGAATCAAAATCATGAATCATGAATCATGAATTGAATCATGAATCATGAATTATGAATCATGAATTGAATCATGAATCATGATTTTAATCAGGAATCGAATCATGAATTGAATCATGAATCATGAATTGAATCATGAATCATTAATTGAATCATGGATCATGAATCATGAATCATGAATTGAATCATGAATTGAATCATAAATGATGAATCATGAATTGAATCATGAATCATGAATTGAATCATGAATCATGAATCATGAATTATGAATCATGAATTGAATCATGAATCATGAATCATGAATTGAATCATGAATCATGAATCATGAATTGAATCATGAATTTAATCATGAATCATGATTAATGAATTGAATCATTATTCATGAATTGAATCATGAATCATGAATCATGAATTATGAATCATGAATTGAATCATGTTTTGAATTATGAATCATGAATCATGAATTGAATCATGAATCATGAATCATAAATTGAATCATGAATTGATTCATGAATCCTGAATTGAATCATGAATTGAATCATGAATCATGAATCATTAATTGAATCATGAATCATGAATCATGAATTAAATCATGAATCATAAATCATAAATCGAATCATGAATCATGAATTGAATCATGAATTAAATCATGAATCATGAATTGATTCATGAATCATGAATTAAATCATGAATCATGAATCATAAATCATGAATTGAATAATGAATCATGAATTATGAATCATAAATTTAATCATGAATCATGATTTTAATCAGGAATCGAATCATGAATTAAATCATGAATCATGAATTGAATCATGAATCATGAATCATGAAACATGAATTATGAATCATGAATTGAATCATGAATCATGAATTGAATCATGAATCATGAATCATGAATCATGAATTGAATCATGAATTGAATCATGAATCATGAATCGAATCATGAATCATGAATCATGAATTGAATCATGAATCATGAATCATAATTCATGAATCATGAATAATGAATTGAATAATGAATCATGAATTGAATAATGAATCATGAATCGAATCATGAATCATGAATCATGAATTGAATCATGAATCAAGAATCATGTATCATGAATCATTAATTGAATCATGAATCATGAATCATGAATCGAATCATGAATCATGAATTGAATTATGAATTGAATCATAAATCATTAATCGAGTCATGAATCATGAATTGAATCATGAATTGAATCATGAATAATGAATTGAATCATGAATTGAATCATGAATTGAATCCTGAATCATGAATCATAAATTGAATCATGAATCATGAATCATGAATCATTAATTGAATCATGAATCATGAAGTGAATCATGAATCATGATTTTAATCAGGAATCGAATCATGAATTGAATCATGAATCATGAATTGAATCATGAATCATTAATTGAATCATGAATCATGAATCATGAATCATGAATTGAATCATGAATCATGAATCATAAATCGAATCATGAATTGAATCATGAATCATGAATCATGAATTGAATCATAAATCAATAATCGAATCATGAATCATGAATTGAATCATGAAATGAATCATGAATCATGAATTGAATCATGAATTGAATCATGAATCATGAAACATAATTCATGAATTGAATCATGAATCATGATTTTAATCATGAATCGAATCATGAATTGAATCATAAATCATGAATTGAATCATTAATCATAATTTTAATCAGGAATCGAATCATGAATTGAATCATGAATCATGAATTGAATCATGAATCATGAATTGAATCATGAATCTTTAATTAAATCATGAATTGAATCATAAATCATGAATCATGAATTGAATCATGAATCATGAATCATAAATCATGAATTGAATCATGAATCATGAATTGAATCATGAATAATGAATCATGAATCATGAATTGAATCATGAATTGAATCATGAATCATGAATCATCAATTGAATCATGAATCATGAATCATGAATTGAATCATGAATTGAATCATGAATCATGAAACATAATTCATGAATTGAATCATGAATCATGATTTTAATCATGAATCGAATCATGAATTGAATCATAAATCATGAATTGAATCATTAATCATAATTTTAATCAGGAATCGAATCATGAATTGAATCATGAATCATGAATTGAATCATGAATCATGAATTGAATCATGAATCTTTAATTAAATCATGAATTGAATCATAAATCATGAATCATGAATTGAATCATGAATCATGAATCATAAATCATGAATTGAATCATGAATCATGAATTGAATCATGAATAATGAATCATGAATCATGAATTGAATCATGAATTGAATCATGAATCATGAATCATCAATTGAATCATGAATCATAAATCATAAATCGAATCATGAATCATGAATTAAATCATGAATCATAAATCATGAATTGAATCATGAATTGAATCATGAATCATGAATCATGAATCGAATCATGAATCATGAATCATGAAATAAATCATTAATCATGATTTGAATCATGAATCATGTATTAAATCATGAATTGAATCATGAATTAAAAAATGAATCATGAATCATGAATTGAATCATGAATCATGAATCATGAAATGAATCAAAAATCTTAAATCATGAATCATGAATTGAATAATGAATCATGAATCATGAATTGAATCATGAATCATGAATCAGAAATGAATCATGACTCATGAATCATGAATTGAATAATGAATCATGAATTGAATCATGAATCATGAATCTAATCATGAATCATGAATTGAATCATGAATCATGAATTGAATAATGAATCATGAATTGAATCATGAATCATGAATCTAATCATGAATCATGAATTAAATCATGAATCATGAATCATGAATCATGAATTGAATCATGATCATGAATCATGAATCGAATAATGAATCATGAATTGAATCATGAATTGAATCATTAATCATTAATCGAATCATGAATCATGAATTGAATCATGAATTGAATCATGAATCATGAATTGAATCATGAATTGAATCATGAATTGAATCATGAATCATGAATCATGAATCATGAATTTAATCATGAATCATGAATCATAAATCGAATCATGAATTGAATCATGAATTATGAATCATGAATTGAATCATGAATCATGAATCATAAATTGAATCATGAATCACGAATCATAAATTAAATCATGAACCATGAATCATGAATTGAATCATGAATCATGAATCGAATCATGAATCATGAATCATGAATTGAATCATGAATCATGAATCGAATCATGAATCATGAATCATGAATTGAATCATGAACTGAATCATGAATCATTAATCGAATCATGAATCATTATTTAAATCATGAATTGAATCATGAATTGAATCATGAATTGAATCATGAATCATGAATCATGAATTAAATCATGAATCATGAATCATGAATTGAATCATGAATCATGATTTTAATCAGGAATCGAATCATGAATTGAATCATAAATCATGAATTAAATCATGAATCATAAATCGAATCATGAATTGAATCATGAATCATAAATCGAATCAGGAATTGAATCATAAATCATGAATTGAATCATGAATCATAAATCGAATCATGAATTGAATCATAAATCATGAATCATGAATTGAATTATGAATCACGAATCATAAATTGAATCATGAATCATGAATCATGAATTGAATCATGAATCATGAATTGAATCATAAATCATCAATTATGAATCATGAATTGAATCATGAATCATGAATCATGAATCGAATCATGAATCATTAATTGAATCATGAATCATGAATCATGAATCATGAATTGAATCATGAATCATGAATCGAATCATGAATCATGAATTGAATCATAAATCATGAATTATGAATCATGAATTGAATCATGAATCATGAATCATGAATCATGAATTGAATCATGAATTGAATCATAAAATAAATAATCGAATCATGAATCATGAATTGAATCATGAAATGAATCATGAATCATGAATTGAATCATGAATTGAATCATGAAATGAATCATGAATCATGAATTGAATCATGAATTGAATCATGAATTGAATCATGAATCATGAATCATGAATTGAATCATGAATCATGAACCATGAATTGAATCATGAATCATGATTTTAATCAGGAATCGAATCATGAATTGAATCATGAATCATGAATTGAATCATGAATCATGAATTGAATCTTGAATCATAAATCATGAATTATGAATCATCAATTAAATCATGAATCATGAATTGAATCATAAATCATGAATCATGAATTGAATCATGAATCATGAATTATGATTCATCAATTGAATCATGAATCATAAATTTAATCATGAATCATGAATTGAATAATGAATTGAATCATGAATCATCAATTGAATCATGAATCATGAATTAAATCATGAATCATAAATTATAAATCGAATCATGAATCATGAATCATGAATTGAATCATGAATTGAATCATGAATCATGAATCATGAATTGAATCATGAATCATGAATCATAAATTAAATCATGAATCATGAATCATGAATTGTATCATGAATTGAATCATGAATCATGAATCATCAATTGAATCATGAATCATGAATCATGAATTGAATCATAAATCTTGAATTATGAATCATGAATTGAATCATGAATCATGAATTGAATCATGAATCATGAATCATAAATTAAATCATGAATCATGAATTGAATCATGAATTGAATCATGAATCATGAATCATGAATCGAATCATGAATCATGAATCATGATATGAATCATAAATCTTGAATTATGAATCATGAATTGAATCATGAATCATGAATCATGAATCATGAATCATGAATTATGAATCATGAATTGAATCAAGAATCATGAATCATGAATTGAATCATGAATCATAAATTAAATCATAAATCATGAATTATGAATCATGAATTGAATCATGAATCATGAATTGAATCATGAATCATGAATTGAATCATGAATCATGAATCATGAATTAAATCATGAATCATGAATCGAATCATAAATCATTAATCAAATCATGAATCATGAATTGAATCATGAATTGAATCATGAATCATGAATTGAATCATGAATCATGAATTATGAATCATGAATTGAATCATGAATCATGAATTATATGATGAATCATAAATCATGAATCATGAATTGAATCATGAATTGAATCATGAATCATGAAACATGAATTGAATCATGAATCATGAATTGAATCATGAATCTTGAATCATGAATTGAATCATGAATCATGAATCGAATCATGAATCAAGAATTGAATCATGAATTGAATCATAAATCATTAATCAAATCATGAATCATGAATTGAATAATGAATTGAATCATGAATCATGAATTGAATCATGAATCATGAATTATGAATCATGAATTGAATCATGATTCATGAATTGAATCATGAATCATGAATTGAATTATGAATCATGAATTATATCATGAATCATGAATCATGAATTGAATCATGAATTGAATCATGAATCATTAATTGAATCATGAATCATGAATCATGAATTAAATCATGAATCATAAATCATAAATCAAATCATGAATCATGAATTGAATCATGAATCATGAATCATGAATTGAATCATGAATCATGAATCATGAATCATGAAATGAATCATGAATTATGAATCATGAATTAAATCATGAATTGAATCATGAATCATGAATCATGAATTGAATCATGAATCATGAATTGAATCATGAATCATGAATTATGAATCATGAATTGAATCATAAATCATGAATTATGAATCATGAATTGAATCATGAATTGAATCATGAATCATGAATCACGAATCATAAATTGAATCATGAATCATGAATCATGAATTTAATCATGAAACATGAATCATGAATTGAATCATGACTCATGATTCGAATCACGAATCATGAATTGAATCATGAATCTTGAATCGAATCATGAATCATGAATTGAATCATGAATTAAATTATGAATCACGAATTGAATCATGAATTGAATCATGAATTGAATCATGAATCATGAATCATGAATTAAATCATGAATCATAAATCATAAATCAAATCATGAATCATGAATCGAATCATGAATCATAAATCTTTAATTGAATCATGAATCATGAATCATGAATTTACGAATCATAAATTGAATCATGAATTGAATCATGAATAATGAATTATGAATCATGAATTGAATCATGAATCATGAATTATGAATCATGAATTGAATCATGAATTGTATCATGAATCATGAATCACGAATCATAAATTGAATCATGAATCATGAATTTAATCATGAAACATAAATCATGAATTGAATCATGAATCATGAATCGAATCATGAATCATGAATTAAATCATGAATCATGAATCATGAATCGAATTATGAATCATAAATTGAATCATGAATTGAATCATAAATCATGAATCATGAATTAAATCATGAATCATAAATCATAAATCAAATCATGAATCATGAATTAAATCATGAATTGAATCATGAATCATGAATTGAATCATGAATCATGAATTATGAATCATGAATTGAATCATGAATCATGAATTGAATCATGAATCATGAATAATATCATGAATCATGAATCATGAATCATGAATTGAATCATGAATTGAATCATGAATCATGAATCATGAATTGAATCATAAATCATGAATCATAAATTAAATCATAAATCATGAATCATGAATTAAATCATGAATCATAAATCCTAAATCAAATCATGAATCATGAATCGAATCATGAATCATGAATCATGAATTGAATCATGAATCATGAATCATCAATTGAATCATGAATCATGAATTAAATCATGAATCATAAATCATAAATCGAATCATGAATCATGAATCATGAAATGAATCATGAATTGAATCATGAATCATGAATCATAAATTAAATCATGAATCATGAATCATGAATTGAATCATGAATTAAATCATGAATCATAAATCATAAATCAAATCATGAATCATGAATCGAATCATGAATCATGAATCATGAATCGAATCATGAATCATGAATTGAATCATAAATCATGAATTATGAATCATGAATTGAATCATGAATCATAAATTGAATCATAAATCATGAATTATGAATCATGAATTGAATCATGAATCATGAATCATGAATTGAATCATGAATCATGAATTGAATCATGAATCATGAATCATGAACTGAATCATGAATCATGAATCGAATCATAAATCAATAATTGAATCATGAATTGAATCATAAATCATTAATCAAATCATGAATCATGAATTAAATCATGAATTGAATCATGAATCATGAATTGAATCATGAATCATGAATTGAATCATGAATCATGAATCATAAATTAAATCATGAATCATGAATCATGAATTGAATCATGAATCATGAATTAAATCATGAATCATAAATCATAAATCAAATCATGAATCATGAATCGAATCATGAATCATGAATCATGAATTGAATCATGAATCATGAATCATGAAATAAATCATGAATCATGAATTGAATCATGAATCATGAATTATGAATCATGAATTGAATCATGAATTGAATCATGAATCATGAATTGAATCATGAATCATGAATTGAATCATGAATCATGAATTATGAATCATGAATTGAATCATAAATCATGAATTATGAATCATGAATTGAATCATGAATTGAATCATGAATCATGATTTGAATCATGAATCATGAATTGAATCATGAATCATGAATTATGAATCATGAATTGAATCATAAATCATGAATTATGAATCATGAATTGAATCATGAATTGAATCATGAATCATGAATCACGAATCATAAATTGAATCATGAATCATGAATTTAATCATGAAACATGATTCATGAATTGAAACATGAATCATGAATCGAATAATGAAATATGAATTGAATCATGAATCATGAATTGATTTATGAATAAAATTATGAATCTCGAATTGAATCATGAGCTGAATCATGAATTGAATCATGAATCATGAATCATGAATTAAATCATGAATCATAAATCATGAATTAAATCATGAGCCATGAATCGAATCATGAATCATGAATCATGAATTGAATCATGAATAAAATTATGAATCTCGAATTGAATCATGAGCTGAATCATGAATTGAATCATGAATCATGAATCATGAATTAAATCATGAATCATAAATCATGAATCAAATCATGAGCCATGAATCGAATCATGAATCATGAATCATGAATTGAATCATGAATCATGAATCATGAAATGAATCATGAATCATGAATTGAATCATGAATCATGAATCATGAATTGAATCATGAATCATGAATTGAATCATGAATCATGAATTATGAATCATGAATTGAATCATGAATTGAATCATGAATCATGAATTATGAATCATGAATTGAATCATGAATCATGAATTATGAATCATGAATTGAATCATGAATTGAATAATGAATCACGAATCATAAATTGAATCATGAATCATGAATCATGAATTTAATCATGAAACATGAATCATGAATTGAATCATAAATTGAATCATAAATCATTAATCAAATCATAAATCATGAATTGAATCATGAATTAAATTATGAATCACGAATTGAATCATGAATCATGAATCATGAATTGAATCATAAATCATAAATCATGAATTGAATCATGAATCATGAATCATGAATTATGAATCATGAATTGAATCATGAATTGAATCATGAATCATGAATCATGAATTGAATCATGAATCATGAATCATGAATTGAATCATGAATCATAAATTGAACCAGGAATCGAATCATGAATTGAATCATGAATAATGAATTGAATCATGAATCTTTAATTGAATCATGAATCATGAATCATAATTTGAATCATGAATCATGAGTCATAAATCGAATCATGAATTGAATCATGAATCATGAATTGAATCATGAATCAAAAATCATAAATTGAATCGTGAACCATGAATCATGAATTGAATCATGAATCATGAATCGAATCATGCAACATGAATCATGAATTGATTCATGAATTAAATCATGAATCATTAATCGAATCATGAATCATTAATTGAATAATGAATTGAATCATGAATTGAATCATGAATTGAATCATGAATCATGAATCGTGAATTAAATCATGAATCATGAATCATGAATCATGATTTGAATCATGAATTCTGAATCATGAATTGAATCATGAATCATGATTTTAATCAGGAATCGAATCATCGAATCATGAATTGAATCATAAATCATGAATTGAATCATGAATCATAAGTCGAATCATGAATTGAATCATTAATCATGAATCATGAATCACGAATCATGAATCATGAATCATAAATTGAATCATAAATCAAGAATTATGAATCATGAATTGAATCATGAATCATGAATCATGAATTGAATCATGAATCATGAATTGAATCATGAATGATGAATTGAATCATAAATCATGAATTTTGAATCATAAATTGAATAATGAATCATGAATCATGAATCATGAATCATGAATTGAATCATGAATCATGAATTGAATCATGAATCATGAATCATGAATCACGAATCATAAATTGAATCATAAATCATGAATCACGAATCATAAATTGAATCATAAATCATGAATTATGAATCATGAATTGAATCATGAATCATGAATCATGAATCATGAATTGAATCATGAATCATGAATTGAATCATGAATCATGAATCATGAATTGAATCATGAATCATGAATTGAATCATAAATCATGAATTTTGAATCATAAATTGAATCATGAATCATGAATCATGATCATGAATCATGAATTGAATCATGAATCATGAATTGAATCATGTATCATGAATCATGAATTGAATCATGAATCATGAATAATAAATCATGAATTGAATCATGAATCATGAATTATGAATCATGAATTGAATCATGAATCATGATTAGAATCATGAATCATGAATTGAATCATGAATCATGAATTGAATCATGAATTGAATCATGAATCATGAATCATGAATTGAATCATGAATCATGAATCATGAATCATAAATTAAATCATGAATCATGAATCATGAATTGAATCATGAATTGAATCATGAATCATGAATCATCAATGGAATCATGAATCATGAATCATCAATTGAATCATGAATCATGAATTATGAATCATGAATTGAATCATAAATCATGAATTATGAATCATGAATTGAATCATAAATCATGAATCACGAATCATAAATTGAATCATGAATCATGAA
The DNA here is from genome assembly GCF_038048845.1 of Mixophyes fleayi. NCBI lineage: Eukaryota > Metazoa > Chordata > Amphibia > Anura > Limnodynastidae > Mixophyes > Mixophyes fleayi. The sequence continues at coordinate 116,402 of NW_027445945.1, forward strand.
TCATGAATCGAATCATGAATCATAAATTGGATCATGAATCATGAATCGAATCATGAATCATGAATTGAATCATGAATTGAATAATAAATCATTAATCAAATCATGAATCATGAATTGAATCATGAATTAAATTATGAATCACAAATTGAATCATAAATTGAATCATGAATTGAATCATGAATCATGAATCATGAATTAAATCATGAATCATAAATCATAAATCAAATCATGAATCATGAATCGAATCATGAATCATGAATCATGAATTGAATCATGAATCATGAATCATGTATCATGAATCATGAAATGAATCATGAATCATGAATTAAATCATGAATCATGAATTGAATCATGAATCATGAATTTACGAATCATAAATTGAATCATGAATTGAATCTTGAATCATGAATTATGAATCATGAATTGAATCATGAATCATGAATTATGAATCATGAATTATGAATCATGAATTGAATCATGAATCATGAATCACGAATCATAAATTGAATCATGAATCATGAATTTAATCATGAAACATGAATCATGAATTGAATCATGAATTAAATTATGAATCACGAATTGAATCACGAATTGAATCATGAATTGAATCCTGAATCATGAATCATGAATTGAATCATGAATTGAATCATAAATCATGATTCATGAATTGAATCATGAATCATGAATCATGAATTATGAATCAGGAATTGAATCATGAATTGAATCATGAGTCATGAATCATGAATTGAATCATGAATCATGAATCATAAATTAAATCATGAATCATAAATCATGAATTGAATCATGAATTGAATCATGAATCATGAATTATCAATTGGATCATAAATCATGAATCATGAATTAAATCATGAATCATAAATCATAAATCAAATCATGAATCATGAATTGAATCATAAATCATGAATCATGAATTTACGAATCATAAATTGAATCATGAATTGAATCTTGAATCATGAATTATGAATCATGAATTGAATCATGAATCATGAATTATGAATCATGAATTGAATCATGAATTGAATCATGAATCATGAATCACGAATCATAAATTGAATCATGAATCATGAATTTAATCATAGTAACATAGTAACATAGTTGATGAGGTTGAAAAAAGACACCAGTCCATCAAGTTCAACCTATTTTGGATCTCCTGCGATCCTGCACTTATATTTGAAAATTAATCCAGAGTAGGCAACCGCCCATTTGTTTCAATTTTGAAAATCCCCCCAGACTCAATATTGCAATCCAATTTTTACCCTATATCCACTATTATCCTTTATTTTAAATTAACGGTCGTATCCCTGGATACACCTTTCCGCTAAAAATTTGTCTAACCCTTTCTTAAACATATCTATTGAATCTGCCATCACAACCTTCCCTGGCAATGAATTCCATATCTTGACTGCCCTTACTGTAAAGAACCCCTTCCTTTGCTGGTTGTGAAATTTCCTCTCCTCTAACCTTAGGGGATGACCACGTGTCCTGTGTATGGTCCTTGGGGTAAAAAGTTCCCATGAAAGCTCTCTGTATTGACCCCTAATGTATTTGTACATAGTAATCATATCTCCCCTTAGACGCCTCTTTTCTAAAGTAAACATGCCTAAACTGGCTAACCTTTCCTCATAACTTAATGACTCCATACCCTTTATCAATTTTGTCGCCCTTCTCTGAACCCTTTCTAGTTCCAAATTATCTTTTTTATAGAGTGGTGCCCACAACTGTACTGCATATTCAAGATGAGGTCTTACCAATGATTTATACAGTGGCAAAATTACACTGTCTTCCCTTGCATCTATGCCCCTTTTTATGCATGCCAATACTTTGTTTGCCCTTGCAGCTGCTGCTTGACATTGAGCACTATTGCTAAGTCTACTGTCTACGAGCACTCCCAAATCCTTTTCCATTATAGATTCTCCCAAATTAATTCCATTTAATTTATAGATTGCGTTCTTGTTTTTGATCCCTGAATGCATAACCTTACATTTATCTGTGTTAAACCTCATATTCCATTTAGCCGCCCAATCCTCCAGTTTATTTAAGTCTCTCTGTAGAGAAGCTACATCTTGCTCTGATTTTATTACCTTACAGAGTTTAGTGTCATCTGCAAAAATAGAAACTTTACTCTCTAAACCATCACCAAGGTCATTAATAAATATATTAAAAAGGAGTGGTCCCAGCACGGAACCTTGAGGAACTCCACTTAAGACCTTTGACCAATTAGAAAATGTTCCATTTATCACAACTCTCTGTTCCCTATTCTCTAACCAGTTTTCGATCCAAGTACAAATTTTGATTTCTAGACCCAGTTCCCTTATTTTGTAAACCAACCTCTTGTGTGGCACTGTATCAAAGGCCTTTGCAAAATCTAAGTAGACCACATCTACTGTCCTGCCCTGGTCTAAGTTCCCACTAACTTCCTCGTAGAAACTAATTAGATTAGTTTGACATGACCTATCCCTCACAAATCCATGTTGATTCCCACTAATAATTTTATTGCGTACCAAGTAATCCTGAATACTGTCCCTTAAAATACCTTCCAGTAGTTTCCCCACTATTGATGTCAGGCTTACAGGTCTATAATTCTCTGGTTGTGATCTCGTCCCCTTTTTAAACAACGGCACCACATCTGCTATTCGCCAATCCCTTGGTACTGAGCCTGATGAGATTGAATCTCTGAAAATTAAGAATAGCGGTCTAGCTATTTCCGAGTTTAATTCCATAAGGACCCTTGGGTGTATGCCATCTGGACCTGGAGCTTTATTTATCTTAATATTCTTCAGTCGTCTTTGGACTTCTTCCTCTGACAACCAAGTATTAATTAATGGCATGGTTTCATTTCCATTTTTATGTATTACTCCTGCCATTTGTTCCTCTCTGGTAAATACTGAAGAAAAGAACGTGTTTAATATCTCTGCTTTTTCCTTAGTATCATTTATCAATTCACCCATCTCACTTCTTAGTGGTCCTATATTATCTTTTTTAATCCTTTTGCCATTTATATACTTAAAAAACTTTTTGGGGTTTGTCTTACTTTCTTTTGCAACGTGCCTTTCATTTTCTAATTTAGCCAATCTAATTTCCTTTTTGCATGTTTTATTACATTCCTTGTACCTATGGAAGGACTCCTCTGACCCTTCAGACTTAAACAATTTAAATGCACGCTTCTTCCTTTGCATTTCTTCCCTTACCTTTTTATTTAGCCACATTGGTTTAGACTTAATTCTTTTACATTTATTTCCTATAGGAATGAACTTATACGTGTATGTTTCCAACAACATTTTAAAGACAGCCCACATTTTTTCCGTATTTTTTCCTTCAAAGGCTTTGTCCCAGTCTATGCTCTTTATAGACTCCTTTAGCATATTAAAATTTGCCTTTTTAAAGTTTAAAGTCCTAGTTGATCCCTTATACTGTTGTTTCTGGAAACTAATTTCAAATGAGACCATATTATGATCACTGTTTCCCAAGTGCTCCTTTACTTGAATATTTGATATTACGTCTACATTGTTTGTTATTACTAGGTCCAGTATAGTCCGGTTCCTAGTTGGTTCCTCAACTAATTAGGACATGTAATGGTCTTTTAGCGTGCTCAGAAACCTATTTCCCCTAGCTGTACCGCAGGTCTCAGTACTCCAATCAATGTCCGGATAATTAAAATCCCCCATAATTAAAATTTGACCTAGTTGTGTAGCCTTTTCAATTTGCTGTAGAAGTTGGGCTTCCTCAATCGTACTAATATCTGGCGGTTTATAGCATATCCCTATCAGAAACTTCTCTGAACTTTTTCCTCCGCTGGATATTTCCACCCACAATGCCTCTATATTATCACCAATATTCTCGTATATAACTTCCTGAATACTTGGTTTTAATTCTGGCTTGATATAAAGACATACTCCTCCTCCCCTTTTATTTACCCTATCCCTCCTGAAGAGAGAATAGCCTTCCAAGTTGACTGCCCAGTCATGTGTATCATCCCACCAGGTCTCAGTAATACCTATAATATCATACTGCTCATTCATTGCTACTAGTTCTAACTCCCCCATTTTACCTGTCAGGCTTCTTGCATTTGCAAGCATACACTTAAGTCTATTGCCTCCCTTAGGTATTTCTTTTAGCTTTAAAAAGGGCCGCTCCTTATCGGCTATGCTTCCCTTTCCCCCCTCTCCACCCCCTTTACTCTTGTTAAATTCCTCCTTACTACTCTCAATGTCTATCCCATAAATACTTGCTTGCCCCTCCCCCCCGGAGCCTAGTTTAAAATCTCCTCCAACCTTCTAACCATCCTCTCCCCTAGCACTGCAGCCCCCTCCTCATTCAGGTGCAATCCATCACGACAATAAAGATGGCAACTGACCGAGAAATCAGCCCAGTGCTCTAAGAATCCAAAACCCTCCTTCCTACACCAATCTTTTAGCCACGCATTAACCTCCCTAATCTCCCGCTGCCTCCCTGGACTAGCGCGTGGCACAGGTAGTATTTCCGAAAATACTACCTTGGATGTCCTTGCCTTAAGTTTGCGACCTATGTCCCTGAAATCATTCTTTAGGACACCCCTTCTTCCTCTAACTCGGTCATTGGTGCCAACATGCACCAAAACCGCTGGGTCATTCCCAGCCCCTCCCAACAATCTGTCCACCCGATCCGCAATATGCCGAGCCCGAGCAACCGGGAGACAACACACTGTTCGGCATGCACGGTCCCGGTAACAGATTGCCCTATCTACCTTCCTAATAATTGAATCCCCTACCACCACAATCTGCCTGGGTCCCTGAGTAACTTTGGTCCCCTCTATGCTGGAGAGACCATTCCCCTGGTTGCTAGAGGAAGCAGTGTCATCCAACTCTACCAATTCTGAACTGCCTTCCACAGTATCTTCATCCAATCTTGCAAATCTGCTGGGATTGCCTAGCTCAGAACTGGCCTGCCTCTTCCTCCCTCTGCTACCCCTAGTAACTGTTACCCAGCTGCCTACCTGTGCATCCTCCTCTGTCTCTGCTCCACCCGGCTCAGATAACGCATCAACGGTGAGCTGTAAACTCTGCTCCAGGTTGGCAATGTCTCTCAATGTTGCAATGGTCTGCTTTAGATCAGTTACCTGGGCTTCCAAAGAGACCAATTGCTCACATTTCTCACAGAGGTATAAACCTTGGAACACTTGCTCCAAGTGTGCATACATATGACAAGATATGCATTGAGTGAGATCATCAAGCCTGCTACTACTCATCTTATTATGGCTAACCTAACTTCTTATAGCCTACAGTGAACTTTAGTACTAGCCTTTCCTAGCCACTTACCAGATTAAACCCCTTCCTGGATTCAACTCCTTAATGGAACCAACTCCACACTTTAAACAAAAACAGCACTTGAAATCAAAAAAGCAGTGAAATCACAAGCTCAATGAAATCGCTTGCTACCTCCTGTTAAATAGAGCTTGCACTAACCAGCTGTATCAACTATGCAATTAAACCACACCCACTAGCTCTAACAGAGAGAAGGAAAAAAAAAAAACACTTAATAAACACACAGAAAAACGAATCCCGTTCAATAAACACACAGAATAATTCCCCAAACTATATCACTCTCTCAGCACAGCACAGCAATCCTTAATGGAACCAACTCCACACTTTAAACAAAAACAGCACTTGAAATCAAAAAAGCAGTGAAATCCCAAGCTCAATGAAATCGCTTGCTACCTCCTGTTAAATAGAGTTTGCACTAACCAGCTGTATCAACTATGCAATTAAACCACACCCACTAGCTCTAACAGAGAGAAGGAAAAAAAAAACAAAAACCACTTAATAAACACACAGAAAAACGAATCCCGTTCAATAAACACACAGAATAATTCCCCAAACTATATCACTCTCTCAGCACAGCACAGCAATCCTTAATGGAACCAACTCCACACTTTAAACAAAAACAGCACTTGAAAACAAAAACAGCACTTGAAATCAAAAAAGCAGTGTGAAATCACAAGCTCCTTCATGAAACATGAATCATGAATTGAATCATGAATTAAATTATGAATCACGAATTGAATCACGAATTGAATCATGAATTGAATCCTGAATCATGAATCATGAATTGAATCATGAATTGAATCATAAATCATGATTCATTGAATTGAATCATGAATCATGAATCATGAATTATGAATTATCAATTGAATCATAAATCATGAATCATGAATTAAATCATGAATCATAAATCATTAAATCAAATCATGAATCATGAATCGAATCATGAATCATGAATCATGAATTGAATCATAAATCATGAAATATAAATCATGAATTGAATCATGAATCATGAATCATGAATCAAGAATCATGAATTGAATCATGAATCATGAAATTGAATCATGAATCATGAATCATAAATTAAATCATGAATCATGAATCATGAATTGAATCATGAATTGAATCATGAATCATGAATCATCAATTGAATCATGAATCATGAATCATGAATCATGAAATGAATCATGAATCATGAATTGAATCATGAATTGAATCATGAATCATGAATTGAATCATGAATCATGAATCATAAATTGAATCATGAATTGAATCATAAATAATGAATTATGAATCATGAATTGAATCATGAATCATGAATTATGAATCATGAATTGAATCATGAATTGAATCATGAATCATGAATCACGAATCATAAATTGAATCATGAATCATGAATCATGAATTTAATCATGAAAACATGAATTATGAATTAAATCATGAATCATGAATCATGAAATGAATCAAGAATCTTGAATCGAATAATGAATCATGAATTGAATCATGAATTGAATCATAAATCATTAATCAAATCATGTATCATGAATTGAATCATGAATTAAATTATGAATTGAATCATGAATCATGAATTAAATCATGAATCATGAATCATGAATCATGAATTGATTCATGAATCATGATTTTAATTAGGAATCGAATCATGCATTGAATCATGAATCATGAATTGAATCATGAATCATGAATTATGAATCATGAATTGAATCATGAATCATGAATTGAATCTTGAATCATGAATTAAATCATGAATCATAAATCATGAATCATAATTTGAATCATCAATTGAATCATGAATCATGAATTGAATCATGAATCATAAATTAAAATCCTGAATCAATGAATCATGAATCATCAATTGAAATCATTAATCATGAATTAAATCATGAATCATAAATCATAAATCGAATCATGAATCATGATCGAATCATGAATCAACGAATCATGAATCATGAATCATCAATTGAATCATGAATCATGAATCATGAATTAAATCATGAATCATAAATCATAAATTGAATCATGAATCATGAATTGAATCATGAATCATGAATCATGAATCATGAATTGAATCATGAATCATGAATCATGAATCAAATCATTAATCATGAATCAAGAATCATGAATCAATGAATCATGAATCGAATCATGAATCATGAATCATGAATCAAAATCATGAATCATGAATCAAGAATCATGAATCATGAATCATTGAATCGAATCATGAATCATGAATCATGAAATTAAATCATAAATCATGAATTTGAATCATGAATCATGAATTGAATCATGAATCATGAATCATGAATTGAATAATGAATCATGAATCATGAATTAAATCATGAATCATGAATTGAATAATGAATCATGAATCATGAGATTGAAATCATGAATCATGAATTGAATCATGAATCATGAATCATGAATTGAATCATGAATCATGAATTGAATAATGAATCATGAATTAAATCATGAATCATGAATCATGAATTCAATAATGAATCTTGAATCGAATCATGAATCATGAATCATGAATCATGAATTGAATCATGAATTGAATAATGAATCATGAATTGAATCATGAATCATGAATCATAAATTGAATCATGAATCATGAATTGAATCATGAATCATGAATCATAAATTGAATAATGAATCATAAATCATGAGTCATGAAATAAATCATGAATCATGATTTGAATAATGAATCATGAATTGAATCATGAATTGAATCATGAATCATAAATCATGAAATGAATCATGAATCATGAATTGAATAATGAATCATGAATCATGGATTGAATCATGAATCATGAATCATGAATCTTGAATCATAAATCATGAATCATGAATTGAATCATGAATTGAATCATGAATCATGAATTGAATCATGAATCATGAATCATGAATCATGAATTGAATAATGAATCATGAATCATGAATTGAAACATGAATCATGGAATCAGAAATGAATCATGGATCATGAATCATGAATTGAATAATGAATTATGAATTGAATCATGAATCATGAATCGAATCATGAATCATGAATCATGAATTGAATCATGAATCATGAATTATGAATCATGAATTGAATCATGAATTGAATCATGAATCATGAATCCACGAATCATAAATTGAATCATGAATCATGAATCATGAATTTAATCATGAAACATGAATCATGAATTAAATCATGAATCATGAATCGAATCATGAATCATGAATCAATGAATTGAATCATGAATCATGAATCGAATAATGAATCATGAATTGAATCATGAATTGAATCATAAATCATTAATCAAATCATGAATCATATATTGAATCATGAATTAAATAATGAATCACGAATTGAATCATGAATTGAATCATGAATCATGAATCATGAATTGAATCATGAATTGAATCATAAATCATGAATCATGATTGAATCATGAATCATGAATCATGAATTATGAATCATGAATTGAATCATGAATTGAATCATGAATCATGAATTGAATCATGAATCATGAATCATGAATTGAATCATGAATCATAAATTGAATCATGAATTGAATCATGAATTGAGTCATGAATCATGAAACATGAATCATGAATCAAATCATGAATCATGAATTAAATCATGAATTGAATCATGAATCATGAATTGAATCATGAATCATGAATCATGAATGGAATCATGAATCATGAATCATAAATTAAATCATGAATCATGAATCATGAATTGAATCATGAATTGAATCATGAATCATCAATTGAATCATGAATCATGAATCATGAATTAAATCATGAATCATAAATCATAAATCAAATCATGAATCATGAATCGAATCATGAATCATGAATTGAATCATGAATCATGAATCATGAAATAAATCATGAATCATGAATTGAATCATGAATCATGAATTATGAATCATGAATTGAATTATGAATTGAATCATGAATCATGAATTGAATCATGAATCATGAATTATGAGTCATGAATTGAATCATAAATCATGAGTTATGAATCATGAATTGAATCATGAATTGAATCATGAATCATGAATCACGAATCATAAATTGAATCATGAATCATGAATCATGAATTTAATCATGAAAGATGATTCATGAATTGAAACATGAATCATGAATCGAATAATGAAATATGAATTGAATCATGAATCATGAATTGAATCATGAATCATGAATTGAATCATGAATTGAATCATAAATCATTAATCAAATCCTGAATCATGAATTGAATCATGAATTAAATTATGAATCTCGAATTGAATCATGAATTGAATCATGAATTGAATCATGAATCATGAATCATGAATTAAATCACGAATCATAAATCATGAATCAAATCATGAGCCATGAATCGAATCATGAATCATGAATCATGAATTGAATCATGAATCATGAATCATGAAATGAATCATGAATCATGAATTGAATCATGAATCATGAATCATGAATTGAATCATGAATCATGAATTTACGAATCATAAATTGAATCATGAATTGAATCATGAATAATGAATTATGAATCATGAATTGAATCATGAATCATGAATTATGAATCATGAATTGAATCATAAATTGAATCATAAATCATTAATCAAATCATAAATCATGAATTGAATCATGAATTAAATTATGAATCACGAATTGAATCATGAATCATGAATCATGAATTGAATCTTAAATCATAAATCATGAATTGAATCATGAATCATGAATCATGAATTATGAATCATGAATTGAATCATGAATTGAATCATGAATCATGAATTGAATCATGAATCATGAATCATGAATTGAATCATGAATCATAAATTGAATCAGGAATTGAATCATGAATTGAATCATGAATAATGAATTGAATCATGAATCTTTAATTGAATCATGAATCATGAATCATGAATTGAATCATGAATCATGAGTCATAAATCGAATCATGAATTGAATCATGAATCATGAATTGAATCATGAATCAAAAATCATAAATTGAATCGTGAACCATGAATCATGAATTGAATCATGAATCATGAATCGAATCATGCAACATGAATCATGAATTGATTCATGAATTAAATCATGAATCATTAATCGAATCATGAATCATTAATTGAATAATGAGTTGAATAATGAATTGAATCATGAATTGAATCATGAATCATGAATCGTGAATTAAATTATGAATCATGAATCATGAATCATGAATTGAATCATGAATTCTGAATCATGAATTGAATCATGAATCATGATTTTAATCAGGAATCGAATCATCGAATCATGAATTGAATCATAAATCATGAATTGAATCATGAATCATAAGTCGAATCATGAATTGAATCATTAATCATGAATCATGAATCATGAATTGAATCATGAATCATGAATTGAATCATGAATCATGAATTGAATCATAAATCATGAATTTTGAATCATAAATTGAATAATAAATCATGAATCATGAATTGAATCATGAATCATGAATCATGAATCACGATTCATAAATTGAATCATAAATCATGAATTATGAATCATGAATTGAATCATGAATCATGAATTGAATCATGAATCATGAATTGAATCATGAATCATGCATTGAATCATAAATCATGAATTTTGAATCATAAATTGAATCATGAATCATAAATTGAATCATGTATCATGAATCATGAATTGAATCATGAATCATGAATAATAAATCATGAATTGAATCATGAATCATGAATTATGAATCATGAATTGAATCATGAATCATGATTAGCATCATGAATCATGAATTGAATCATGAATCATGAATCATGAATTGAATCATGAATTGAATCATGAATCATGAATCATGAATTGAATCATGAATCATGAATCATAAATTAAATCATGAATCATGAATCATGAATTGAATCATGAATTGAATCATGAATCATGAATCATCAATGGAATCATGAATCATGAATCATCAATTGAATCATGAATCATGAATTATGAATCATGAATTGAATCATAAATCATGACTTATGAATCATCAATTTAATCATGAATTGAATCATGAATCACAAATCATAAATTGAATCATGAATCATGAATCATGAATTTAATCATGAAACATGAATCATGAATTGAATCATGAATCATGAATTGAATCATGAATTGAATCATAAATCATTAATCAAATCATGAATCATGAATTGAATCATGAATCATGAATTGAATCATGAATCATGAATTGAATCATGAATTGAATCATGAATCATGAATTGAATCATGAATCATGAATCATAAATTGAATCATAAATCATGAATCATGAATTGAACAATGAATTTGAATCATGATTCATGAATAATGAATCGAATCATGAATCATGAATTGAATAATGAATCGTGAATCATGAATCATGAATTGAATCATGATCATGAATCATGAATCCAATCATGAATAATGAATCATGAATCATGAATCATGAATCGAATCATGAATCATGAATCATTAATCATGAATCATGAAATGAATCATGAATCATGAAATGAATCATGAATCATGAATTGAATCTTGAATCATGAATTGAATCATGAATCTTGAATCATGAATTGAATCATGAATCATGAATCATGAATTGAATCATGAATCATGAATCATGAATTGAATAATGAATCATGAATCATGAATTGAACCATGAATCATGAATTGAATAATGAATCATGAATAATGAATTGAATAATGAATCATGAATCGAATCATGAATCATGATTCATGAAATTGAATCATGAATCATGAATCATGAATTGAATCATGAATCATGAATCATGAATCGAATCATGAATCATTAATCGAATCATGAATCATGAATTGAATCATAAATTGAATCATGAATCATGAATCATGAATTGAATCATGAATCATGAATCATGAATCATGAATTGATTAATGAATCATGAATCATGAATTGAATCATGAATCATAATTCATGAATTAAATAATGAATCATGAAAAATGAATTGAACCATGAATCATGAATTATGAATTGAATAATGAATCATGAATCATGAATTGAATAATGAATCATGAATCGAATCATGAATCATGAATTGAATCATGAATTGAATCATGAATCATGAATCATGAATTGAATCATGAATTGAATCATGAATCATTAATTGAATCATTAATCATGACTCATGAATTAAATCATAAATAATAAATCATGAATAGAATCATGCATTGAATCATGAATCATGAATTGAATCATGAATTGAATCATGAATCATGAATTGAATCATGAATCATGAATCATGAATCCTGAAGAGAATCATCAATCATGAATTAAATCATGAATCATGAATTATGAATCATGAATTGAATCATGAATCATGAATTATGAATCATGAATTGAATCATGAATCATGAATCATGAATTTAATCATGAAACATGAATCATGAATTGAATCATGAATCATGAATTATGAATCATGAATCATGAATCCTGAAATGAATCATGAATCATGAATTAAATCATGAATCATGAATTATGAATCATGAATTGAATCATGAATCATGAATTATGAATCATGAATTGAATCATGAATCATGAATCATGAATTTAATCATGAAACATGAATCATGACATGAATCATGAATCATGAATTATGAATCATGAATTGAATCATGAATTGAATCATGAATCACGAATCATAAATTGAATCATGAATCAGGAATCATGAATTTAATCATGAAACATGAATCATGAATTGAATCATGAACCATGAATCGAATCATTAATTGAATCATGAATCATGAATCGAATCATGAATCATGAATCATGAATTTAATCATGAATCATGAATCGAATCATGAATCATGAATCGATTCATGAATCGTGAATTGAATCATGAATCATGAATTGAATCATGAATCATGAATTGAACCATGAATCATGAATCATGAATCATGAATCGATTCATGAATCATGAATTTAATCATGAAACATGAATCATGAATTGAATCATGAACCATGAATCGAATCATGAATCATGAATAATGAATTGAATCATGAATCATGAATCGAATTATGAATCATGAATCTATTCATGAATCATGAATTGAATCATGAATCATGAATCATGAATTGAATCATGAATCAGGAATCATGAATTGAACCATGAATCATGAATTATGAATTGAATAATGAATCATGAATCATGAATTGAATAATGAATCATAAATCGAATCATTAATCATGAATTGAATCATGAATCATGAATTATGAATCATGAATTGAATCATGAATCATGAATTGAATCATGAATCATGAATCATGAATTGAATCATGAATTGAATCATGAATCATGAATCATGAATTGAGTCATGAATCATGACTCATGAATTAAATCATGAATAATAAATCATGAATTGAATCATGAATCATCAGTTGAATCATGAATCATGAATCATGAATTAAATCATGAATCATAAATTATAAAAAAAATCATGAATCATGAATCGAATCATGAATCATGAATCATGAATTGAATCATGAATCATGAATTATGAATCATGAATTGAATCATGAATCATGAATTATGAATCATGAATTGAATCATGAATCATGAATTATGAATCATGAATTGAATCATGAATTGAATTATGAATCATGAATTGAATCATGAATCATGAATCATGAATTTAATCATGAAACATGCATCATGAATTGAATCATGAATCTTGAATTATGAATCATGAATTGAATCATGAATTGAATCATGAATCACAAATCATAAATTGAATCATGAATCATGAATCATGAATTTAATCATGAAACATGAATCATTAATTGAATCATGAACCATGAATCGAATCATGAATCATGAATCGAATCATGAATCATGAATCGATTCATGAATCATGAATTTAATCATGAAACATGAATCATGAATTGAATCATGAACCATGAATCAAATCATGAATCATGAATCATGAATTGAATCATGAATCATGAATCGAATCATGAATCATGAATCATGAATTGAATCATGAATCATGAATCGAATCATGAATCATGAATCGATTCATGAATCATGAATTGAATATAAATCATTAATCAAATCATGAATCATGAATTGAATCATGAATTGAATCATGAATTGAATCATGAATCATGAATCTTGAATTGAATAATGAATCAAGAATCATGAATCATGAATTGAATCATGAATCATGATTTTATTTAGGAATCGAATCATGAATTGAATCATGAATCATGAATTGAATCATGAATCATGAATTGAATCATGAATCATTAATTGAATCATGAATCACGAATCATGAATTGAATCATGAATTGAATCATAAATCATGAATCATGAATTGAATCATGAATAATGAATCATGAATTACGAATCATGAATCATGAATTGAATCATGAATTGAATCATAAATCATGAATCATGAATTGAATCATGAATAATGAATCATGAATTATGAATCATGAATTGAATCATGAATCATGAATTGAATCATGAATCATGAATTATGAATCATGAATCATGATTCATGAATGATGAATTGAATCATGAATTGAATCATGACTCATGAATTGAATCATGAATCATGAATCATAAATTGAATCATGAATCATGAATCATGAATTGAATAATGAATTTAAATCATGAATCATGAATCATCAATTGAATCATGAATCATGAATCATGAATTAAATCATGAATCATAAATCATAAATCAAATCATGAATCATGAATCGAATCATGAATCATTAATTGAATCATGAATCGTGAATCATGAACCATGAATTGAATCATGAATCATGAATCATGAATCGAATCATGAATAATGAATCATGAATCATGAATCGAATCATGAATCGTGAATTGAATCATGAATCATGAATCATGAATTGAATCATGAATCATGAATTGAATCATGAATCATGAATTGAATCATGAATCATGAATTATGAATCATGAATTGAATCATGAATCATGAATTATGAATCATGAATTGAATCATGAATTGAATCATGAATCATGAATCATGAATTGAATCATGAATCATGAATTTAATCATGAAACATGAATCATGAATTGAATCATGAATCATGAATTATGAATCATGAATTGAATCATAAATTGAATCATGAATCATGAATTTAATCATGAAACATGAATCATGAATTGAATCATGAACCATGAATCGAATCATGAATCATGAATTGAATCATGAATCATGAATCGAATCATGAATCATGAATCGATTCATGAATCATGAATTTAATCATGAAACATGAATCATGAATTGAATCATGAACCATGAATCGAATCATGAATCATGAATCATGAATTGAATCATGAATCATGAATCGAATCATGAATCATGAATCGATTCATGAATCATGAATTGAATATAAATCATTAATCAAATCATGAATCATGAATTGAATCATGAATTGAATCATGAATTGAATCATGAATTTAAATCATGAATCATAATTCATAAATTGAATCATGAATCATGAATCTTGAATTGAATCATGAATCATGATTTTATTTAGGAATCGAATCATGAATTGAATCATGAATCATGAATTGAATCATGAATCATGAATTGAATCATGAATCATTAATTGAATCATGAATCACGAATCATGAATTGAATCATGAATTGAATCATAAATCATGAATCATGAATTGAATCATGAATAATGAATCATGAATTACGAATCATGAATCATGAATTGAATCATAAATCATGAATCATGAATTGAATCATGAATAATGAATCATGAATTACGAATCATGAATCATGAATTGAATCATGAATTGAATCATAAATTATGAATCATGAATTGAATCATGAATAATGAATCATGAATTATGAATCATGAATTGAATCATGAATCATGAATTGAATCATGAATCATGAATTACGAATCATGAATCATGAATCATGAATGATGAATTGAATCATGAATTGAATCATGACTCATGAATTGAATCATGAATCATGAATCATAAATTGAATCATGAATCATGAATTGAATAATGAATTTAAATCATGAATCATGAATCATCAATTGAATCATGAATCATGAATCATGAATTAAATCATGAATCATAAATCATAAATCAAATCATGAATCATGAATCGAATCATGAATCATGAATTGAATCATGAATCGTGAATCATGAATTGAATCATGAATCATGAATTATGAATCATGAATTGAATCATGAATCATGAATTGAATCATGAATTGAATCATGAATCATGAATCATGAATTGAATCATGAATCATGAATCATGAATTTAATCATGAAACATGAATCATGAATTGAATCATGAATCATGAATTATGAATCATGAATTGAATCATGAATTGAATCATGAATCACGAATCATAAATTGAATCATGAATCATGAATCATGAATTTAATCGTGAAACATGAATCATGAATTGAATCATGAACCATGAATCGAATCATGAATCATGAATTGAATCATGAATCATGAATCGAATCATGAATCATGAATCGATTCATGAATCATGAATTTAATCATGAAACATGAATCATGAATTGAATCATGAACCATGAATCGAATCATGAATCATGAATCATGAATTGAATCATGAATTATGAATCGAATCATGAATCATGAATCGATTCATGAATCATGAATTGAATATAAATCATTAATCAAATCATGAATTGAATATAAATCATTAATCAAATCATGAATCATGAATTGAATCATGAATTGAATCATGAATTGAATCATGAATCATGAATTGAATCATGAATCATGAATCATGAATTGAATCATGAATCATGAATCATGAATCTTGAATTGAATCATGAATCATGAATCATGAATTGAATCATGAATCATGATTTTATTTAGGAATCGAATCATGCATTGAATCATGAATCATGATTTGAATCATGAATCATGAATTGAATCATGAATCATTAATTGAATCATGAATCACAAATCATGAATTGAATCATGAATTGAATCATAAATCATGAATCATGAATTGAATCATGAATAATGAATCATGAATTATGAATCATGAATCATGAATTGAATCATGAATTGAATCATAAATCATGAATCATGAATTGAATCATGAATCATGAATCATGAATTGAATCATGAATCATGAATCATGAATCTTGAATCATGAATCATAAATCATAAATCAAATCATGAATCATGAATCGAATCATGAATCATGAATTGAATCATGAATCGTGAATCATGAATCATGAATCGAATCATGAATCATGAATCGAATCATGAATCATGAATTGAATCATGAATCATGAATCATGAATTTAATCATGAAACATGAATCATGAATTGAATCATGAATCATGAATTATGAATCATGAATTGAATCATGAATTGAATCATGAATCACAAATCATAAATTGAATCATGAATCATGAATCATGAATTTAATCATGAAACATGAATCATGAATTGAATCATGAACCATGAATCGAATCATGAATCATGAATTGAATCATGAATCATGAATCGAATCATGAATCATGAATCGATTCATGAATCATGAATTTAATCATGAAACATGAATCATGAATTGAATCATGAACCATGAATCGAATCATGAATCATGAATCATGAATTGAATCATGAATCATGAATCGAATCATGAATCATGAATCGATTCATGAATCATGAATTGAATATAAATCATTAATCAAATCATGAATCATGAATTGAATCATGAATTGAATCATGAATTGAATCATGAATTGAATCATGAATCATGAATCATGAATTGAATCATGAATTGAATCATGAATTGAATCATGAATTGAATCATGAATCATAAATCATGAATTGAATCATGAATCATGAATCTTGAATTGAATCATGAATCATGAATCATGAATTGAATCATGAATCATGATTTTATTTAGGAATCGAATCATGAATTGAATCATGAATCATGAATTGAATCATGAATCATGAATTGAATCATGAATCATGAATTGAATCATGAATCATGAATTGAATCATGAATCATTAATTGAATCATGAATCATGAATCATGAATTGAATCATGAATTGAATCATAAATCATGAATCATG
The DNA here is from genome assembly GCF_038048845.1 of Mixophyes fleayi. Taxonomy (NCBI): domain Eukaryota; kingdom Metazoa; phylum Chordata; class Amphibia; order Anura; family Limnodynastidae; genus Mixophyes; species Mixophyes fleayi. The sequence continues at coordinate 134,873 of NW_027445945.1, forward strand.
AATTGAATCATGAATAATGACTCATGAGTTACGAATCATGAATCATGAATTGAATCATGAATTGAATCATAAATCATGAATCATGAATTGAATCATGAATAATGAATCATGAATTATGAATCATGAATTGAATCATGAATCATGAATTGAATCATGAATCATGAATTACGAATCATGAATCATGAATCATGAATGATGAATTGAATCATGAATTGAATCATGACTCATGAATTGAATCATGAATCATGAATCATAAATTGAATCATGAATCATGAATCATGAATTGAATAATGAATTTAAATCATGAATCATGAATCATCAATTGAATCATGAATCATGAATCATGAATTAAATCATGAATCATAAATCATAAATCAAATCATGAATCATGAATCGAATCATGAATCATGAATTGAATCATGAATCGTGAATCATGAATCATGAATTGAATCATGAATCATGAATTGAATCATGAATCGTGAATCACGAATCATGAATTGAATCATGAATCATGAATCATGAATCGAATCATGAATAATGAATCATGAATCATGAATCGAATCATGAATCGTGAATCATGAATCATGAATCATGAAATGAATCATGAATCATGAATTGAATCTTGAATCATGAATTGAATCATGAATCATGAATAATGAATCATGAATCACGAATTGAATCATGAATCATGAATCATGAATTGAATCATGAATCATGAATCATGAATCCTGAAATGAATCATGAATCATGAATCATGAATCCTGAAATGAATCATGAATCATGAATTGAATCATGAATCATGAATTATGAATCATGAATTGAATCATGAATCATGAATTATGAATCATGAATTGATTCATGAATTGAATCATGAATCATGAATCATGAATTGAATCATGAATCATGAATCATGAATTTAATCATGAAACATGAATCATGAATTGAATCATGAATCATGAATTATGAATCATGAATTGAATCATGAATTGAATCATGAATCACGAATCATAAATTGAATCATGAATCATGAATTTAATCATGAAACATGAATCATGAATTGAATCATGAACCATGAATCGAATCATGAATCATGAATTGAATCATGAATCATGAATCGAATCATGAATCATGAATCATGAATCGAATCATGAATTTAATCATGAAACATGAATCATGAATTGAATCATGAACCATGAATCGAATCATGAATCATGAATCATGAATTGAATCATGAATCATGAATCGAATCATGAATCATGAATCGATTCATGAATCATGAATTGAATATAAATCATTAATCAAATCATGAATCATGAATTGAATCTTGAATTGAATCATGAATCATGAATCATGAATCATGAATTGAATCATGAATCATGATTTTATTTAGGAATCGAATCATGAATTGAATCATGAATCATGAATTGAATCATGAATCATGAATTGAATCATGAATCATTAATTGAATCATGAATCACGAATCATGAATTGAATCATGAATTGAATCATAAATCATGAAACATGAACTGAATCATGATTTGAATCATAAATCATGAATCATGAATTGAATCATGAATAATGAATCATGAATTATGAATCATGAATTGAATCATGAATCATGAATTGAATCATGAATCATGAATTACGAATCATGAATCATGAATCATGAATGATGAATTGAATCATGAATTGAATCATGACTCATGAATTGAATCATGAATCATGAATCATAAATTGAATCATGAATCATGAATCATCAATTGAATAATGAATCATGAATCATGAATTAAATCATGAATCATAAATCATAAATCAAATCATGAATCATGAATCGAATCATGAATCATGAATTGAATCATGAATCGTGAATCATGAATCATGAATCGAATCATGAATCATGAATTGAATCATGAATCGTGAATCATGAATCATGAATTGAATCATGAATCATGAATCATGAATCGAATCATGAATAACGAATCATGAATCATGAATCGAATCATGAATCGTGAATCATGAATCATGAAATGAATCATGAATCATGAATTGAATCTTGAATCATGAATTGAATCATGAATCATGAATCATGAATCATGAATCATGAATTGAATCATGAATCATGAATCATGAATTGAACCATGAATCATGAATTATGAATTGAATAATGAATCATGAATCATGAATCGAATCATGAATCATGAATTGAATCATGAATCATGAATTATGAATCATGAATTGAATCATGAATCATGAATTGAATCATGAATCATGAATCATGAATTGAATCATGAATTGAATCATGAATCATGAATCATGAATGGAATCATGACTCATGAATTAAATCATGAATAAAAAATCATGAATTGAATCATGAATTGAATCATGAATCATCAATTGAATCATGAATCATGAATCATGAATTAAATCATGAGTCATAAATTATAAATCAAATCATGAATCATGAATCGAATCATGAATCATGAATCATGAATTGAATCATGAATCATGAATCATGAATTGAATCATGAATCATGAATCCTGAAATGAATCATGAATCATGAATTGAATCATGAATCATGAATTATGAATCATGAATTGAATCATGAATTGAATCATGAATCATGAATCATGAATTGAATCATGAATCATGAATCATGAATTTAATCATGAAACATGAATCATGAATTGAATCATGAATCATGAATTATGAATCATGAATCGAATCATATATTGAATCATGAATCATGAATCGAATCATGAATCATGAATCATAAATGATGAATCATGAATCGAATCATGAATCATGAATCGAATCATGAATTGAGTCATAAATCATTAATTAAATCATGAATCATGAATTGAATCATGAATCATGAATCATGAATTGAATCATGAATCATGAATCATGAATCTTGAATTGAATCATGAATCATAAATGATGAATCATGAATCGAATCATGAATCATGAATCGAATCATGAATTGAGTCATAAATCATTAATTAAATCATGAATCATGAATTGAATCATGAATTGAATCATGAATCATGAATCATGAATTGAATCATGAATCATGAATCATGAATCTTGAATTGAATCATGAATCATGAATCATGAATTGAATCATGAATCATGATTTTATTTAGGAATCGAATCATGCATTGAATCATGAATCATGATTTGAATCATGAATCATGAATTGAATCATGAATCATTAATTGAATCATGAATCACAAATCATGAATTGAATCATGAATTGAATCATAAATCATGAATCATGAATTGAATCATGAATAATGAATCATGAATTACGAATCATGAATCATGAATTGAATCATGAATTGAATCATAAATCATGAATCATGAATTGAATCATGAATCATGAATCATGAATTGAATCATGAATCATGAATCATGAATCTTGAATCATGAATCATAAATCATAAATCAAATCATGAATCATGAATCGAATCATGAATCATGAATTGAATAATGAATCGTGAATCATGAATCATGAATCGAATCATGAATCATGAATCGAATCATGAATCATGAATTGAATCATGAATCATGAATCATGAATTTAATCATGAAGCATGAATCATGAATTGAATCATGAATCATGAATTATGAATCATGAATTGAATCATGAATTGAATCATGAATCACGAATCATAAATTGAATCTTGAATCATGAATCATGAATTTAATCATGAAACATGAATCATGAATCGAATCATGAATCATGAATCGATTCATGAATCATGAATTTAATCATGAAACATGAATCATGAATTGAATCATGAACCATGAATCGAATCATGAATCATGAATTGAATCATGAATCATGAATCGAATCATGAATTATGAATCGATTCATGAATCATGAATTGAATATAAATCATTAATCAAATCATGAATCATGAATTGAATCATGAATTGAATCATGAATTGAATCATGAATTGAATCATGAATCATGAATCATGAATTGAATCATGAATTGAATCATGAATTGAATCATGAATTGAATCATGAATCATAAATCATGAATTGAATCATGAATCATGAATCTTGAATTGAATCATGAATCATGAATCATGAATTGAATCATGAATCATGATTTTATTTAGGAATCGAATCATGAATTGAATCATGAATCATGAATTAAATCATGAATCATGAATTAAATCATGAATCATTAATTGAATCATGAATCATGAATCATGAATTGAATCATGAATTGAATCATAAATCATGAATCATGAATTGAATCATGAATAATGAATCATGAGTTACGAATCATGAATCATGAATTGAATCATGAATTGAATCATAAATCATGAATCATGAATTGAATCATGAATAATGAATCATGAATTATGAATCATGAATTGAATCATGAATCATGAATTGAATCATGAATCATGAATTACGAATCATGAATCATGAATCGTGAATGATGAATTGAATCATGAATTGAATCATGACTCATGAATTGAATCATGAATCATGAATCATAAATTGAATCATGAATCATGAATCATGAATTGAATAATGAATTTAAATCATGAATCATGAATCATCAATTGAATCATGAATCATGAATCATGAATTAAATCATGAATCATAATTCATAAATCAAATCATGAATCATGAATCGAATCATGAATCATGAATTGAATCATGAATCGTGAATCATGAATCATGAATTGAATCATGAATCATGAATTGAATCATGAATCGTGAATCATGAATCATGAATTGAATCATGAATCATGAATCATGAATCGAATCATGAATAATGAATCATGAATCATGAATCGAATCATGAATCGTGAATCATGAATCATGAATCATGAAATGAATCATGAATCATGAATTGAATCTTGAATCATGAATTGAATCATGAATCATGAATAATGAATCATGAATCACGAATTGAATCATGAATCATGAATCATGAATTGAATCATGAATCATGAATCATGAATCCTGAAATGAATCATGAATCATGAATCATGAATCCTGAAATGAATCATGAATCATGAATTGAATCATGAATCATGAATTATGAATCATGAATTGAATCATGAATCATGAATCATGAATTGAATCATGAATCATGAATCATGAATTTAATCATGAAACATGAATCATGAATTGAATCATGAATCATGAATTATGAATCATGAATTGAATCATGAATTGAATCATGAATCACGAATCATAAATTGAATCATGAATCATGAATCATGAATTTAATCATGAAACATGAATCATGAATTGAATCATTAACCATGAATCGAATCATGAATCATGAATTGAATCATGAATCATGAATCGAATCATGAATCATGAATCATGAATCGAATCATGAATTTAATCATGAAACATGAATCATGAATTGAATCATGAACCATGAATCGAATCATGAATCATGAATCATGAATTGAATCATGAATCATGAATCGAATCATGAATCATGAATCGATTCATGAATCATGAATTGAATATAAATCATTAATCAAATCATGAATCATGAATTGAATCTTGAATTGAATCATGAATCATGAATCATGAATCATGAATTGAATCATGAATCATGATTTTATTTAGGAATCGAATCATGAATTGAATCATGAATCATGAATTGAATCATGAATCATGAATTGAATCATGAATCATTAATTGAATCATGAATCACGAATCATGAATTGAATCATGAATTGAATCATAAATCATGAATCATGAACTGAATCATGATTTGAATCATAAATCATGAATCATGAATTGAATCATGAATAATGAATCATGAATTATGAATCATGAATTGAATCATGAATCATGAATTGAATCATGAATCATGAATTACGAATCATGAATCATGAATCATGAATGATGAATTGAATCATGAATTGAATCATGACTCATGAATTGAATCATGAATCATGAATCATAAATTGAATCATGAATCATGAATCATCAATTGAATAATGAATCATGAATCATGAATTAAATCATGAATCATAAATCATAAATCAAATCATGAATCATGAATCGAATCATGAATCATGAATTGAATCATGAATCGTGAATCATGAATCATGAATCGAATCATGAATCATGAATTGAATCATGAATCGTGAATCATGAATCATGAATTGAATCATGAATCATGAATCATGAATCGAATCATGAATAATGAATCATGAATCGAATCATGAATCGTGAATCATGAATCATGAAATGAATCATGAATCATGAATTGAATCTTGAATCATGAATTGAATCATGAATCATGAATCATGAATCATGAATCATGAATTGAATCATGAATCATGAATCATGAATTGAACCATGAATCATGAATTATGAATTGAATAATGAATCATGAATCATGAATCGAATCATGAATCATGAATTGAATCATGAATCATGAATTATGAATTGAATCATGAATTGAATCATGAATCATGAATCATGAATTGAATCATGAATCATGACTCATGAATTAAATCATGAATAAAAAATCATGAATTGAATCATGAATTGAATCATGAATCATCAATTGAATCATGAATCATGAATCATGAATTAAATCATGAATCATAAATTATAAATCAAATCATGAATCATGAATCGAATCATGAATCATGAATCATGAATTGAATCATGAATCATGAATCATGAATTGAATCATGAATCATGAATCCTGAAATGAATCATGAATCATGAATTGAATCATGAATCATGAATTATGAATCATGAATTGAATCATGAATCATGAATTATGAATCATGAATTGAATCATGAATTGAATCATGAATCATGAATCATGAATTAAATCATGAATCATGAATCATGAATTTAATCATGAAACATGAATCATGAATTGAATCATGAATCATGAATTATGAATCATGAATCGAATCATGAATTGAATCATGAATCATGAATCGAATCATGAATCATGAATCATAAATGATGAATCATGAATCGAATCATGAATCATGAATCGAATCATGAATTGAGTCATAAATCATTAATTAAATCATGAATCATGAATTGAATCATGAATTGAATCATGAATCACAAATTGAATCATGAATTGAATAATGAATTGAATCATGAATCATGATTTTAATCAGGAATCGAATCATGAATTGAATCATGAATCATGAATCATGAATTGAATCATGAATTGAATCATGAATCATGAATTGAATCATGAATCATGAATCATAAATTGAATCATGAATCATGAATCATGAATTGAATAATGAATTGAATCATGAATCATGAATCATCAATTGAATCATGAATCATGAATCATGAATTAAAGCATGAATCATAAATCATAAATCGAATCATGAATCATGAATAGAATCATGAATCATGAATCATGAATCATGAATTGAATCATGAATCATGAATTAAATCATGAATCATAAATCATAAATCGAATCATGAATCATGAATCGAATCATGAATCATGAATTGAATCATGAATCATGAATCGAATCATGAATCATGAATCATGCATCATGAATTGAATCATGAATCATGAATTAAATCATGAATCATAAATCATAAATCGAATAATAATTCATGAATCGAATCATGAATCATGAATTGAATCATGAATCATGAATTGAATTATGAATCATGAATCATGAATCATGAATCATGAATCATGAATTGAATCATGAATCATGAATCATGAATCGAATCATGAATCATGAATCGAACCATGAATCATGAATCATGAATCATGAATCATGAATCATGAATCATGAATTATGAATCATGAATCATGAAATGAATCATGAATCATGAATTGAATCATGAATCATGAATCATGAATTGAATCATGAATCATGAATCATGAATTGAATCATGAATCATGAATCATGAATTGAATAATGAAACATGAATCTTATATTGAACCATGAATCATGAATTATGAATTGAATAATGAATCATGAATCGAATCATGAATCATGAATTGAATCATGAATCATGAATTATGAATCATGAATTGAATCATGAATCATGAATTGAATCATGAATCATGAATCATGAATTTAATCATGAATTGAATCGTGAATCATGAATCATGAATTGAATCATGCATCATGAATCATGAATTAAATCATGAATCATAAATCATGAATTGAATCATGAATTGAATCATGAATCATCAATTGAATCATGAATCATGAATTAAATCATGTATCATAAATCATAAATCAAATCATGAATCATGAATCGAATCATGAATCATGATTAATGAATTGAATCATGAATCATGAATCATGAATTGAATCATGAATCATGAATCATGAATCCTGAAATGAATCATGAATCATGAATTGAATCATGAATCATGAATTGAATCATGAATCATGAATTATGAATCATGAATTGAATCATGAATCATGAATTATGAATCATGAATTGAATCATGAATTGTATCATGAATCATGAATCATGAATTGAATCATGAATCATATATCACGAATCATAAATTGAATCATGAATCATGAATCATGAATTGAATCATGAATCATGAATCACGAATCATAAGTTGAATCATGAATTATGAATCATGAATTTAATCATGAAACATGAATCATGAATCATGAATTGAATCATGAATTGAATCATGAATCATGAATCATGAATCGAATCATGAATCATGAATCATGAATTGAATCATGAATCATGAATCGAATCATGAATCATGAATCATGAATTGAATCATGAATTGAATCATGAATCGAATCATGAATCATGAATTGAATCATGAATTTAATATAAATCATTAATCAAATCATGAATCATGAATTGAATCATGAATTGAATCATGAATCACAAATTGAATCATGAATCATGAATCATGAATTATGAATCATGAATTGAATCATGAATCATGAATTGAATCATGAATCATGAATTGAATCATGAATCATGAATCATGAATCATGAATTGAATCATGAATTGAATCATGAATCATGAATTGAATCATGAATAATGAATCATGAATTATGAATCATGAATTGAATCATGAATCATGAATTGAATCATGAATCATGAATTACGAATCATGAATCATGAATCATGAATGATGAATTGAATCATGAATTGAATCATGACTCATGAATTGAATCATGAATCATGAATCATAAATTGAATCATGAATCATGAATCATGAATTGAATAATGAATTTAAATCATGAATCATCAATTGAATCATGAATCATGAATCATGAATTAAATCATGAATCATAAATCATAAAAAAATCATGAATCATGAATCGAATCATGAATCATGAATTGAATCATGAATCGTGAATCGAATCATGAATCATGAATTGAATCATGAATCGTGAATCATGAATCATGAATTGAATCATGAATCATGAATCATGAATCGAATCATGAATAATGAATCATGAATCATGAATCGAATCATGAATCGTGAATCATGAATCATGAATCATGAAATGAATCATGAATCATGAATTGAATCTTGAATCATGAATTGAATCATGAATTATGAATCATGAATTGAATCATGAATCATGAATCATGAATTGAACCATGAATCATGAATCGAATCATGAATCATGAATTGAATCATGAATCATGAATTATGAATCATGAATTGAATCATGAATCATGAATTGAATCATGAATCATGAATCATGAATTGAATCATGAATTGAATCATGAATCATGAATCATGAATTGAATCATGAATCATGACTCATGAATTAAATCATGAATAATAAATCATGAATTGAATCATGAATTGAATCATGAATTGAATCATGAATCATGAATCATGAATTAAATCATGAATCATAAATTATAAATCAAATCATGAATCATGAATCGAATCATGAATCATGAATCACGAATTGAATCATGAATCATGAATCATGAATTATGAATCATGAATCATGAATTGAATCATGAATCATGAATTGAATCATGAATCATGGATCATGAATCATGAATTGAATCATGAATTGAATCATGAATCATGAATTGAATCATGAATTGAATCATGAATCATGAATTGAATCATGAATCATGAATTGAATCATGAATCATGGATCATGAATCATGAATTGAATCATGAATTGAATCATGAATCATGAATTGAATCATGAATCATGAATCGAATCATGAATCATGAATTGAATCATGAATCGTGAATCGAATTATGAATCACGAATTGAATCATGAATCGTGAATCATGAATCATGAATTGAATCATGAATCATGAATCATGAATCGAATCATGAATAATGAATCATGAATCATGAATCGAATCATGAATCATGAATCATGAATCATGAATTATGAATCATGAATTGAATCATGAATCATGAATCATGAATTGAACCATGAATCATGAATCAAATCATGAATCATGAATTGAATCATGAATCATGAATCATGAATTGAATCATGAATCATGAATCATGAATTGAATCATGAATCATGAATCATGAATTGAATCATGAATTGAATCATGAATCATGACTCATGAATTAAATCATGAATAATAAATCATGAATTGAATCATGAATTGAATCATGAATCATGAATTGAATCATGAATCATGAATCATGAATTAAATCATGAATCATAAATAATAAATCAAATCATGAATCATGAATCGAATCATGAATCATGAATCATGAATTGAATCATGAATCATGAATTGAATCATGAATCATGAATTATGAATCATGAATTGAATCATGAATCATGAATTGAATCATGAATTGAATCATGAAACATGAATCATGAATTGAAATATGAATCATGAATCATGAATTGAATCATGAACCATGAATCATGAATTGAATCATGAATCATGATTTATGAATCATGAATCGAATCATGAATTGAATCATGAATCATGAATCGAATCATGAATCATGAATCATAAATTGAATCATAAATGATGAATCATGAATCGAATCATGAATCATGAATCGAATCATGAATTGAGTCATAAATCATTAATTAAATCATGAATCATGAATTGAATCATGAATTGAATCATGAATCACGAATTGAATCATGAATTGAATCATGAATTGAATCATGAATCATGATTTTAATCAGGAATCGAATCATGAATTGAATCATGAATCATGAATCATGAATCATGAATTGAATCATGCATTGAATCATAAGTCATAAATCATGAATTGAATCATGAATCATGTATCATGAATTGAATCATGAATTGAATCATGAATCATGAATTGAATCATGAATCATGAATCATAAATTGAATCATGAATTATGAATCATGAATTGAATAATGAATTGAATCATGAATCAAGAATCATAAATTGAATCATGAATCATGAATCATGAATTGAATAATGAATTGAATCATGAATCATGAATCATCAATTGAATCATGAATCATGAATCATGAATTAAATCATGTATCATAAATCATAAATCGAATCATGAATCATGAATTGAATCATGAATCCTGAATCATGAATTTAATCATGAAACATGAATCATGAATTAAATCATGAATCATGAATTATGAATCATGAATTGAATCATGAATTGAATCATGAATCACAAATTGAATCATGAATCATGAATTTAATCATGAAACATTAATCATGAATTGAATCATGAACCATGAATCGAATCATGAATCATGAATTGAATCATGAATCATGAATCGAATCATGAATCATGAATTATGAATCAATTCATGAATCATGAATTTAATCATGAAACATGAATTATGAATCATGAATTGAATCATGAATTGAATCATGAATCATGAACCATGAATCGAATCATGAATCATGAATCATGAATTGAATCATGAATCATGAATCGAATCATGAATCATGAATCGATTCATGAATCATGAATTGAATCAAGAATCATGAATTATGAATCATGAATTGAATCATAAATCATGAATTATGAATCATGAATTGAATCATGAATTGAATCATGAATCATGAACCATGAATCGAATCATGAATCATGAATTGAATCATGAATCATGAATCATGAATTGAATCATGAATCATGAATCATGAATTGAATAATGAATCATGAATCATGAATTAAACCTTGAATCATGAATTATGAATTGAATAATGAATCATGAATCAAGAATTGAATAATGAATCATGAATCGAATCATGAATCATGAATTGAATCATAAATCATGAATTGAATCATGAATCATGAATCATGAATTGAATCATGAATTGAATCATGAATCATGAATTGAATCATGAATCATGACTCATGAATTAAATCATGAATAATAAATCATAAATTAAATCATGAATTGAATCATGAATCATCAATTAAATCATGAATCATAAATTATAAATCAAATCATGAATCAAGAATCGAATCATGAATCATGAATCATGAATTGAATCATGAATTATGAATCATGAATTGAATCATGAATCATGAATCATGAATCCTGAAATGAATCATGAATCATGAATTGAATCATGAATCATGAATCATGAATCATGAATTGAATCATGAATCATGAATTATGAATCATGAATTGAATCATGAATCATGAATTATGAATCATGAATTGAATCATGAATTGAATCATGAATCATGAACCATGAATCGAATCATGAATCATGAATCATGAATTGAATCATGAATCATGAATCGAATCATGAATCATGAATCGATTCATGAATCATGAATTGAATCATGAATTGAATATAAATCATTAATCAAATCATGAATCATGAATTGAATCATGAATTGAATCATGAATTGAATCATGAATCATGAATCATGAATTGAATCATGAATCATGAATTGAATCATGAATCATGAATTGAATCATGAATCATGAATCAAATCATGAATCATTAATCGAATCATGAATCATGAATTGAATCATGAATCATGAATCATGAATCATGAATTGAATCATGAATCATGAATCATGAATCATGAATTGAATCATGAATCATGAATCATGAATTGAATCATGAATCATGAATCAAATCATGAATCATTAATCGAATCATGAATCATGAATTGAATCATGAATTGAATCATGAATCATGAATCATGAATCATGAATTGAATCATGAATCATGAATCATGAATCATGAATTGAATCATGAATCATGAATCATGAATTGAATCATGAATCATGAATTGAACCATGAATCATGAATTATGAATTGAATAATGAATCATGAATTCAATAATGAATCATGAATCGAATCATGAATCATGAATTGAATCATGAATCATGAATTATGAATCATGAATTGAATCATGAATCATGAATTGAATCATGAATCATGAATTGAATCATGAATCATGAATTATGAATCATGAATTGAATCATGAACCATGAATTGAATCATGAATCATGAATCATGAATTGAATCATGAATTGAATCATGAATCATGAATCATGAATTGAATCATGAATCATGACTCATGAATTAAATCATGAATAATAAATCATGAATTGAATCATGAATTGAATCATGAATCATCAATTAAATCATGAATTAAATCATGAATCATAAATTATAAATCAAATCATGAATCATGAATCGAATCATGAATCATGAATCATGAATTGAATCATGAATCATTAATCATGAATTGAATCATGAATCATGAATCCTGAAATGAATCATGAATCATGAATTGAATCATGAATCATGAATTATGAATCATGAATTGAATCATGAATCATGAATTATGAATCATGAATTGAATCATGAATTGAATCATGAATTGAAACATGAATTGAATCATGAATCACGAATCATAAATTGAATCATGAATCATGAATCATGAATTTAATCATGAAACATGAATCATGAATTGAATCATGAACCATGAATCGAATCATGAATCATGAATTGAATCATGAATCATGAATCGAATCATGAATCATGAATCATGAATCGAATCATGAATCATGAATCATGAATCGATTCATGAATCATGAATTTAATCATGAAACATGAATCATGAATTGAATCATGAACCATGAATCGAATCATGAATCATGAATCATGAATTGAATCATGAATCATGAATCGAATCATGAATCATGAATCGATTCATGAATCATGAATTGAATCATGAATTGAATATAAATCATTAATCAAATCATGAATCATGAATGGAATCATGAATTGAATCATGAATTGAATCATGAATCATGAATCATGAATTGAATCATGAATCATGAATCATGAATTGAATCATGAATCATGAATCTTGAATTGAATCATGAATCATGAATCATGAATCATGAATTGAATCATGAATCATGAATTGAATCATGAATCATGAATTGAATCATGAATCATTAATTGAATCATGAATCACGAATCATGAATCATGAATTGAATCATGAATTGAATCAAAAATCATGAATCATGAATTGAATCATGAATAATGAATCATGAATTACGAATCATGAATAATGAATTGAATCATGAATTGAATCATAAATCATGAATCATGAATTGAATCATGAATAATGAATCATGAATTATGAATCATGAATTGAATCATGAATCATGAATTGAATCATGAATCATGAATTGAATCATGAATTGAATTATGACTCATGAATTGAATCATGAATCATGAATCATAAATTAAATCATGAATCATGAATCCTGAATTGAATAATGAATTTGAATCATGAATCATGAATCATCAATTGAATCATGAATCATGAATCATGAATAAATCATGAATCATAAATCATAAATCAAATCATGAATCATGAATCGAATCATGAATCATGAATTGAATCATGAATCGTGAATCATGAATCATGAATTGAATCATGAATCATGAATCATGAATCGAATCATGAATAATGAATCATGAATCGAATCATGAATCGTAAATCATGAATCATGAATCATGAATTGAATCTTGAATCATGAATTGAATCATGAATCATGAATCATGAATCATGAATTGAATCATGAATCATGAATTATGAATTGAATCATGAATCATGAATCATGAATTCAATAATGAATCATGAATCATGAATTGAACCATGAATCATGTATTGAACAATGAATCATAAATCATGAATTGAATAATGAATCATGAATCATGAATTGAATAATGAATCATGAATCATCAATCATGAATTAAATCATGAATCATGAATCATGAATCGAATCATGAATTGAATCATGAATCATGAATTGAATTATGATTTTAATAATGAATTGAATCATGAATCATGAATCATGAATCATGAATTGAACCATGAATCATGAATCATGAATTGAATCATGAATCATGATTTTAATCAGGAATCGAATCATGAATTGAATCATGAATCATGAATTGAATCATGAATCATGATTTTAATCAGGAATCGAATCATGAATTGAATCATGAATCATGAATTGAATCATGAATCATGAATTGAATCATGAATCATTAATTGAATCATGAATCATGAATCATGAATCATGAATTAAATCATGAATCATGAATCATAAATCGAATCATGAATTGAATCATGAATCATGAATCGAATCATGAATCATGAATCATGAATTGATTCATGAATCATGAATTTAATCATGAAACATGAATCATGAATTGAATCATGAATCATGAATCGAATCATGAATCATGAATCGATTCATGAATCATGAATCGATTCATGAATCATGAATCGATTCATGAATCATGAATTGAATCATGAATTGAATATAAATCATTAATCAAATCATGAATCATGAATGGAATCATGAATTGAATCATGAATTGAATCATGAATTGAATCATGAATCATGAATCATGAATTGAATCATGAATCATGAATCATGAATTGAATCATGAATCATGAATCTTGAATTGAATCATGAATCATGAATCATGAATCATGAATTGAATCATGAATCATGAATTCAATCATGAATCATGAATTGAATCATGAATCATTAATTGAATCATGAATCACGAATCATGAATCATGAATTGAATCATGAATTGAATCATAAATCATGAATCATGAATTGAATCATGAATAATGAATCATGAATTACGAATCATGAATAATGAATTGAATCATGAATTGAATCATAAATCATGAATCATGAATTGAATCATGAATAATGAATCATGAATTATGAATCATGAATTGAATCATGAATCATGAATTGAATCATGAATCATGAATTGAATCATGAATTGAATTATGACTCATGAATTGAATCATGAATCATGAATCCTGAATTGAATAATGAATTTGAATCATGAATCATGAATCATCAATTGAATCATGAATCATGAATCATGAATAAATCATGAATCATAAATCATAAATCAAATCATGAATCATGAATTGAATCATGAATCGTGAATCATGAATCATGAATTGAATCATGAATCATCAATCATGAATCGAATCATGAATAATGAATCATGAATCGAATCATAAATCGTAAATCATGAATCATGAATCATGAATTGAATCTTGAATCATAAATTGAATCATGAATCATGAATCATGAATCATGAATTGAATCATGAATCATGAATTATGAATTGAATCATGAATCATGAATCATGAATTCAATAATGAATCATGAATCATGAATTGAACCATGAATCATAAATCATGAATTGAATAATGAATCATGAATCATGAATTGAATAATGAATCATGAATCAAATCATGAATCATGATTCATGAATTGAATCATGAATCATCAATCATGAATTGAATCATGAATCATGAATCATGAATCGAATCATGAATTGAATCATGAATCATGAATTGAATTATGATTTTAATAATGAATTGAATCATGAATCATGAATCATGAATCATGAATTGAACCATGAATCATGAATTGAATCATGAATCATGATTTTAATCAGGAATCGAATCATGAATTGAATAATGAATCATGATTTTAATCAGGAATCGAATCATGAATTGAATCATGAATCATGAATTGAATCATGAATCATGATTTTAATCAGGAATCGAATCATGAATTGAATCATGAATCATGAATTGAATCATGAATCATGAATTGAATCATGAATCATTAATTGAATCATGAATCATGAATCATGAATCATGAATTAAATCATGAATCATGAATCATAAATCGAATCATGAATTAAATCATGAATCATGAATTGAATCATGAATCATGAATCATAAATTTAATCATGAATCATGAATCATGAATTGAATCATGAATTGAATCATGAATCATGAATCATAAATCATGAATTGAATCATATATTATGAATTGAATCATGAATCGAATCATTAATCATGAATTGAATAATGAATCATGAATCATGAATCATGAATCGTGATTTGAATCATGAATCATGAATCATGAATAATGAATCAAGAATTGAATCATGATTTGAATCATGAATCATGAATCATGAATTGAATCATGAATCATGAATCATAAATTGAATCATGAATCATGAATTGAATCATGAATTGAATCATGAATCATGAATCATCAATTGAATCATGAATCATGAATTAAATTATGAATCATAAATCATAAATCAAATCATGAATAATGAATCGAATCATGAATCGTGAATCATGAATTGAATCATGAATCATGAATCATGAATCATGAACCATGAATTGAATCATGAATCATGAATCATGAATCAAATCATGAATCATGAATTGAATCATGAATCATGAATTATGAATCAGGAATTGAATCAAGAATCATGAATTATGAATCATGAATTGAATCATGAATTGAATCATAAATCATGAATTAAATCATGAATCATGAAACATAAATCATGAATTGAATCATGAATCATGAATCATGAATTGAATCATGAATCATGAATTATGAATCATGAATTGAATCATGAATCATGAATTATGAATCATGAATTGAATCATGAATCATGAATCGAATCATGAATCATGAATTATGAGTCATGAAATGAATCATGAATTGAATCATGAATCATGAATATGAATTGAATCATGAATCATGAATCATGAATAAATCATGAATCATAAATCATAAATCAAATCATGAATCATGAATAGAATCATGAATCATGAATTGAATCATGAATCGTGAATCATGAATCATGAATTGAATCATGAATCATGAATTATGAATCGAATCATGAATAATGAATCATGAATCATGAATCGAATCATGAATCGTAAATCATGAATCAAGAAAAAAATCATGAATCATGAATTGAATCTTGAATCATGAATTGAATCATGAATCATGAATCATGAATCATGAATTGAATCATGAATCATGAATTATGAATTGAATCATGAATCATGAATCATGAATTGAATAATGAATCATGAATCATGAATTGAACCATGAATCATGAATCATGAATTGAATAATGAATCATGAATCATGAATTGAATAATGAATCATGAATCAAATCATGAATCATGAATCATGAATTGAATCATGAATCATGAATTGGATCATGAATCATGAATTGAATCATGAATCATGAATCATGAATCGAATCATGAATTGAATCATGAATCATGAATTGAATTATGAATTGAATAATGAATTGAATCATGAATCATGAATCATGAATCATGAATTGAACCATGAATTATGAATCATGAATTGAATCATGAATCATGATTTTAATCAGGAATCGAATCATGAATTGAATCATGAATCATGAATCATAAATCGAATCATGAATTGAATCATGAATCATGAATTGAATCATGAATCATGAATCATAAATTTAATCATGAATCATGAATCATGAATTGAATCATGAATTGAATCATGAATCATGAATCATAAATCATGAATTGAATCATGAATTATGAATTGAATCATGAATCATGATTCATGAATCGAATCATTAATCATGAATCATGAATCATGAATCATGAATCATGAATCATTATTTGAATCATGAATCATGAATAATGAATCATGAATTGAATCATGATTTGAATCATGAATCATGAATTGAATCATGAATCATGAATCATAAATTGAATCATGAATCATAAATTGAATCATGAATCATAAATTGAATCATGAATCATGAATTGAATCATGAATCATGAATCATCAATTGAATCATGAATCATGAATCATGAATTAAATCATGAATCATAAATCATAAATCGAATCATGAATAATGAATCGAATCATGAATCGTGAATCATGAATTGAAACATGAATCATGAATCATGAATCATGAACCATGAATTGAATCATGAATCAAATCATGAATCATGAATTGAATCATAAATCATGAATTAAATCAAGAATCATGAATTATGAATCATGAATTGAATCATTAATTGAATCATAAATCATGAATTAAATCATGAATCATGAAACATGAATCATGAATTGAATCATGAATCATGAATCATGAATTGAATTATGAATCATGAATTATTAATCATGAATTGAATTATGAATCATGAATCGAATCATGAATCATGAATTATGAGTCATGAAATGAATCATGAATTGAATCATGAATCATGAATGATGAATTGAATCATGAATCATGAATCATAAATTAAATCATGAATCATGAATCATGAATCGAATCATGAATCATGAATCATCAATTGAATCATAAATCATGAATCATGATTCATGAATTGAATCATGAATCATGAATCATGAATCGAATCATGAATCATGAATCATGAATAATGAAATGAATCATGAATCATGAATTGAATCATGAATCATGAATCATGAATCATGAATCATGAATCGAATCATGAATCATGAATCATGAATAATGAAATGAATCATGAATCATGAATTGAATCATGAATTATGAATCATGAATTGAATCATGAATTGAATCATGAATCATGAATCATGAATTGAATCATGAATCATGAATCACAAATCATAAATTGAATCATGAATCATAAATCATGAATTGAATCATGAAAAATGAATCATGAATTGAATCATGAATCATGAATCAAATAATGAATCATGAATCATGAATTGAATCATGAATCATGAATCATGAATCGAATCATGAATTATGAATTGAATCATGAATCATGAATTGAATCATGAATCATGAATCATGAATCGAATCATGAATAATGAATCATGAATCATGAATCGAATCATGAATCGTAAATCATGAATCATGAAAAGAATCATGAATCATGAATTGAATCTTGAATCATGAATTGAATCATGAATCATGAATCATGAATCATGAATTGAATCATGAATCATGAATTATGAATTGAATCATGAATCATGAATCATGAATTGAATAATGAATCATGAATCATGAATTGAACCATGAATCATGAATCATGAATTGAATAATGAATCATGAATCATGAATTGAATAATGAATCATGAATCAAATCATGAATCATGAATCATGAATTGAATCATGAATCATGAATCATGAATTGAATCATGAATCATGAATCATGAATCGAATCATGAATTGAATCATGAATCATGAATTGAATTATGAATTGAATAATGAATTGAATCATGAATCATGAATCATGAATCATGAATTGAACCATGAATCATGAATCATGAATTGAATCATGAATCATGATTTTAATCAGGAATCGAATCATGAATTGAATCATGAATCATGAATTGAATCATGAATCATTAATTGAATCATGAATCATGAATCATGAATCATGAATTAAATCATGAATCATGAATCATAAATCGAATCATGAATTGAATCATGAATGATGAATTGAATCATGAATCATGAATCATAAATTTAATCATGAATCATGAATCATGAATTGAATCATGAATTGAATCATGAATCATGAATCATAAATCATGAATTGAATCATGAATTATGAATTGAATCATGAATCATGATTCATGAATCGAATCATTAATCATGAATTGAATCATGAATCATGAATCATGAATCATGAATCGTTATTTGAATCATGAATCATGAATAATGAATCATGAATTGAATCATGATTTGAATCATGAATCATGAATTGAATCATGAATCATGAATTGAATCATGAATCATGAATCATAAATTGAATCATGAATCATGAATTGAATCATGAATCATGAATCATCAATTGAATCATGAATCATGAATCATGAATTAAATCATGAATCATAAATCATAAATCGAATCATGAATAATGAATCGAATCATGAATCGTGAATCATGAATTGAATCATGAATCATGAATCATGAATCATGAACCATGAATTGAATCATGAATCATGAATCATGAATCATGAATCAAATCATGAATCATGAATTGAATCATAAATCATGAATTAAATCAAGAATCATGAATTATGAATCATGAATTGAATCATGAATTGAATCATAAATCATGAATTAAATCATGAATCATGAAACATGAATCATGAATTGAATCATGAATCATGAATCATGAATTGAATTATGAATCATGAATTATGAATCATGAATTGAATCATGAATCATGAATCGAATCATGAATCATGAATTATGAGTCATGAAATGAATCATGAATTGAATCATGAATCATGAATGATGAATTGAATCATGAATCATGAATCATAAATTAAATCATGAATCATGAATCATGAATCGAATCATGAATCATGAATCATCAATTGAATCATAAATCATGAATCATGATTCATGAATTGAATCATGAATCATGAATCATGAATCGAATCATGAATCATGAATCATGAATAATGAAATGAATCATGAATCATGAATTGAATCATGAATTATGAATCATGAATTGAATCATGAATTGAATCATGAATCATGAATCATGAATTGAATCATGAATCATGAATCACAAATCATAAATTGAATCATGAATCATAAATCATGAATTGAATCATGAAAAATGAATCATGAATTGAATCATGAATCATGAATCAAATAATGAATCATGAATCATGAATTTAATCATGAATCCTGAATCACGAATCATGAATTGAATCATGAATCATGAATCATGAATCGAATCATGAATTATGAATTGAATCATGAATCATGAATTGAATCATGAATTGATTCATGAATTAAATCATGAATTGATTCATGAATTGAATAATGAATTGAATCATGAATCATGAATCATGAATTGAATCATTATTCATGAATCATGAATCATGAATTGAATCATGAATCATGAATTATGAATCATGAATTGAATCATGAATCATGATTTTAATCAGGAATCGAATCATGAATTGAATCATGAATCATTAATTGAATCATGAATCATGAATTGAATCATGAATTGAATCATAAATCATGAATCATGAATTGAATCATGAATAATGAATCATGAATTATAAATTGAATCATGAATCATGAATCATGAATTATGAATCATGAATTGAATCATGAATCATGAATTGAATCATGAATCATGAATTGAATCATGAATCATGAATCATGAATTGAATCATGAATCGAATCATTAATCATGAATTGAATCATGAATCATGAATTATGAATCATGATTTGAATCATGAATCATGAATTATGAATCATGATTTGAATCATGAATCATGAATTGAATCATGAATCATGAATCATGAATTATGAATCATGATTTGAATCATGAATCATGAATTGAATCATGAATCATGAATCATAAATTGAATTATGATTTGAATCATGAATCATGAATCATCAATTGAATCATGAATCATGAATCATAAATTGAATCATGAATCATGAATCATGAATTGAATCATGAATTGCATCATGAGTCATGAATCATCAATTGAATCATGAATCATGAATCATGAATCATGAACCATGAATTGAATCATGAATCATGAATCATGAATCAAATCATGATTCATGAATCGTGAATCATGAATCATGAAATGAATCATGAATCATGAATTGAATCATGTATCATGAATTATGAATCAGCAATTGAATCAAGAATCATGAATTATGAATCATGAATTGAATCATGAATTGAATCATAAATCATTAACCAAATCATGAATCATGAATTGAATCATGAATCTTGAATTGAATCATGAATTGATTCATGAAATAAATCATGAATTGAATCATGAATCATGAATCATGAATCATTAATCATGAATCATGAATCATGAATCATCAATTGAATGATAAATCATGAATCATGATTCATGAATTGAATCATGAATCATGAATCGAATCATGAATCATGATTCATGAATTGAATCATGAATCATGAATCATGAATCGAATCATGAATCATGAATCATGAATCATGAATCGAATCATGAATCGTAAATCATGAATCATGAAATGAATCATGAATCATGAATTGAATCTTGAATCATGAATTGAATCATGAATCATGAATCATGAATCATGAATTGAATCATGAATCATGAATTATGAATTGAACCATGAATCATGAATTGAATAATGAATCATGAATCATGAATTGAATAATGAATCATGAATCAAATCATGAATCATGAATCATGAATTGAATCATGAATCATGAATCATGAATTGAATCATGAATCATGAATCATGAATCGAATCATGAATTGAATCATGAATCATGAATTGAATTATGAATTGAATAATGAATTGAATCATGAATCATGAATCATGAATCATGAATTGAACCATGAATCATGAATCATGAATTGAATCATGAATCATGATTTTAATCAGGAATCGAATCATGAATTGAATCATGAATCATGAATTGAATCATGAATCATTAATTGAATCATGAATCATGAATCATGAATCATGAATTGAATCATGAATCATTAATTGAATCATGAATCATGAATCATGAATCATGAATTAAATCATGAATCATGAATCATAAATCGAATCATGAATTGAATCATGAATCATGAATTGAATCATGAATCATGAATCATAAATTTAATCATGAATCATGAATCATGAATTGAATCATGAATTGAATCATGAATCATGAATCATAAATCATGAATTGAATCATGAATTATGAATTGAATCATGAATCATGATTCATGAATCGAATCATTAATCATGAATTGAATCATGAATCATGAATCATGAATCATGAATCGTTATTTGAATCATGAATCATGAATAATGAATCATGAATTGAATCATGATTTGAATCATGAATCATGAATTGAATCATGAATCATGAATCATAAATTGAATCATGAATCATGAATTGAATCATGAATCATGAATCATCAATTGAATCATGAATCATGAATCATGAATTAAATCATGAATCATAAATCATAAATCGAATCATGAATAATGAATCGAATCATGAATCGTGAATCATGAATTGAATCATGAATCACGAATCATGAATCATGAACCATGAATTGAATCATGAATCATGAATCATGAATCATGAATCAAATCATGAATCATGAATTGAATCATGAATTGAATCATAAATCATGAATTAAATCAAGAATCATGAATTATGAATCATGAATTGAATCATGAATTGAATCATAAATCATGAATTAAATCATGAATCATGAAACATGAATCATGAATTGAATCATGAATCATGAATCATGAATTGAATTATGAATCATGAATTATGAATCATGAATTGAATCATGAATCATGAATTGAATCATGAATCATGAATTATGAGTCATGAAATGAATCATGAATTGAATCATGAATCATGAATGATGAATTGAATCATGAATCATGAATCATAAATTAAATCATGAATCATGAATCATGAATCGAATCATGAATCATGAATCATCAATTGAATCATAAATCATGAATCATGATTCATGAATTGAATCATGAATCATGAATCATGAATCGAATCATGAATCATGAATCATGAATAATGAATCATGAATTGAATCATGAATCATGAATCACAAATCATAAATTGAATCATGAATCATAAATCATGAATTGAATCATGAAAAATGAATCATGAATTGAATCATGAATCATGAATCAAATAATGAATCATGAATCATGAATTTAATCATGAATCCTGAATCACGAATCATGAATTGAATCATGAATCATGAATCGAATCATGAATTATGAATTGAATCATGAATCATGAATTGAATCATGAATTGATTCATGAATTAAATCATGAATTGATTCATGAATTGAATCATGAATTGAATCATGAATCATGAATCATGAATTGAATCATTATTCATGAATCATGAATCATGAATTGAATCATGAATCATGAATTATGAATCATGAATTGAATCATGAATCATGATTTTAATCAGGAATCGAATCATGAATTGAATCATGAATCATGAATTGAATCATGAATCATGAATTGAATCATGAATTGAATCATAAATCATGAATCATGAATTGAATCATGAATCATGAATCATGAATTATAAATTGAATCATGAATCTTGAATCATGAATTATGAATCATGAATTGAATCATGAATCATGAACTGAATCATGAATCATGAATTGAATCATGAATCATGAATCATGAATTGAATCATGAATCGAATCATTAATCATGAATTGAATCATGAATCATGAATTATGAATCATGATTTGAATCATGAATCATGAATTATGAATCATGATTTGAATCATGAATCACGAATTGAATCATGAATCATGAATCATGAATTATGAATCATGATTTGAATCATGAATCATGAATTGAATCATGAATCATGAATCATGAATTGAATTATGATTTGAATCATGAATCATGAATCATCAATTGAATCATGAATCATGAATCATAAATTGAATCATGAATCATGAATCATGAATTGAATCATGAATCATGAATCATCAATTGAATCATGAATCATGAATCATGAATCATGAACCATGAATTGAATCATGAATCATGAATCATGAATCAAATCATGATTCATGAATCGTGAATCATGAATCATGAAATGAATCATGAATCATGAATTGAATCATGTATCATGAATTATGAATCAGGAATTGAATCAAGAATCATGAATTATGAATCATGAATTGAATCATGAATCTTGAATTGAATCATGAATTGATTCATGAAATAAATCATGAATTGAATCATGAATCATGAATCATGAATTGAATCATGAATCATTAATCATGAATCATGAATCATGAATCATCAATTGAATCATAAATCATGAATCATGATTCATGAATTGAATCATGAATCATGAATCATGAATCGAATCATGAATCATGAATCATGAATAATGAAATGAATCATGAATCATGAATTGAATCATGAATTATGAATCATGAATTGAATCATGAATTGAATCATGAATCATAAATCATGAATTGAATCATGAAAAATGAATCATGAATTGAATCATGAATCATGAATCAAATAATGAATCATGAATCATGAATTTAATCATGAATCCTGAATCACGAATCATGAATTGAATCATGAATCATGAATCATGAATCGAATCATGAATTATGAATTGAATCATGAATCATGAATTGAATCATGAATTGATTCATGAATTAAATCATGAATTGATTCATGAATTGAAACATGAATTGAATCATGAATCATGAATCATGAATTGAATCATTATTCATGAATCATGAATTGAATCATGAATCATGAATTATGAATCATGAATTGAATCATGAATCATGATTTTAATCAGGAATCGAATCATGAATTGAATCATGAATCATTAATTGAATCATGAATCATGAATTGAATCATGAATTGAATCATAAATCATGAATCATGAATTGAATCATGAATCATGAATCATGAATTATAAATTGAATCATGAATCATGAATCATGAATTATGAATCATGAATTGAATCATGAATCATGAATTGAATCATGAATCATGAATTGAATCATGAATCGAATCATTAATCATGAATTAAATCATGAATCATGAATTATGAATCATGATTTGAATCATGAATCATGAATTATGAATCATGATTTGAATCATGAATCATGAATTGAATCATGAATCATGAATCATGAATTATGAATCATGATTTGAATCATGAATCATGAATTGAATCATGAATCATGAATCATGAATTGAATTATGATTTGAATCATGAATCATGAATCATCAATTGAATCATGAATCATGAATCATAAATTGAATCATGAATCATGAATCATGAATTGAATCATGAATTGCATCATGAATCATGAATCATCAATTGAATCATGAATCATGAATCATGAACCATGAATTGAATCATGAATCATGAATCATGAATCATGAATCAAATCATGATTCATGAATCGTGAATCATGAATCATGAAATGAATCATGAATCATGAATTGAATCATGTATCATGAATTATGAATCAGGAATTGAATCAAGAATCATGAATTATGAATCATGAATTGAATCATGAATTGAATCATAAATCATTAACCAAATCATGAATCATGAATTGAATCATGAATCTTGAATTGAATCATGAATTGATTCATGAAATAAATCATGAATTGAATCATGAATCATGAATTGAATCATGAATCATTAATCATGAATCATGAATTGAATCATGAATCATGAATTATGAATCATGAATTGAATCATGAATCATGATTTTAATCAGGAATCGAATCATGAATTGAATCATGAATCATGAATTGAATCATGAATCATTAAATGAATCATGAATCATGAATCATGAATTGAATCATGAATTGAATCATAAATCATGAATCATGAATTGAATCAAGAATCATGAATCATGAATCATGAATTGAATCATGAATCATAAATCATGAATTATGAATCATGAATTGAATCATGAATCATGAATTGAATCATGAACCATGAATCATAAATTGAATAATGAACCATGAATCATGAATTGAATCATTAATCATGAATCATCAATTGAATCATGAATCATGAATTAAATCATGAATCATAAATCATAATTAGAATCATGAATCATGAATCGAATCATGAATCGTGAATCATGAATTGAATCATGAATCATGAATCATGAACCATGAATTGAATCATGAATCATGAATCGTGAATCATGAATCATGAATCAAATCATGAATCATGAATCGTGAATCATGAATCATGAATCATGAATTGAATCATGAATCATGAATTATGAATCAGGAATTGAATCAAGAATCATGAATTATGAATCATGAATTGAATCATGAATCATGAATTGAATCATGAATCATGAAACATGAATCATGTATTGAATCATGAATCATGAATCGAATCATGAATCATGAATCATGAATTGAATCATGAATCATGAATCATGAATCATGAATTGATTCATGAATTGAATCATGAATTGAATCATGAATCATGAATCATGAATTGAATCATGATTCATGAATCATGAATTGAATCATGAATCATGAATTATGAATCATGAATTGAATCATGAATCATGATTTTAATCAGTAATCGAATCATGAATTGAATCATGAATCATTAATTGAATCATGAATCATGATTTTAATCAGTAATCGAATCATGAATTGAATCATGAATCATTAATTGAATCATGAATCATGAATCATGAATCATGAATTGAATCATGAATTGAATCATAAATCATGAATCATGAATTGAATCATGAATCATGAATCATGAATTATGAATTGAATCATGAATCATAATTCATGAATTATGAATCATGAATTGAATCATGAATCATAAATTGAATCATGAATTGAATCATGAATCATTAAACATGAATCATGTATTGAATCATGAATCATGAATCGAATCATGAATCATGAATCATGAATTGAATCATGAATTTATGAATCATGAATCATGAATTGATTCATGAATTGAATCATGAATTGAATCATGAATCATGAATCATGAATTGAATCATGATTCATGAATCATGAATTGAATCATGAATCATGAATTATGAATCATGAATTGAATCATGAATCATGATTTTAATCAGGAATCGAATCATGAATTTAATCATGAATCATTAATTGAATCATGAATCATGAATCATGAATCATGAATTGAATCATGAATTGAATCATAAATCATGAATCATGAATTGAATCATGAATCATGAATCATGAATTATGAATTGAATCATGAATCGTGAAATATGAATCATGAATTGAATCATGAATAATGAATCATGAATTGAATCATGAATTGAATCATGAATCATGAATCATGAATTTATGAATCATGATTTGAATCATGAATCAGGAATCGAATCATGAATCATGAAACATGAATTGAATCATGAATCATGAATCATGAATTGATTCATGAATTGAATCATGAATTGAATCATGAATTGAATCATGAATCATGAATCATGAATTGAATCATGATTCATGAATCATGAAGTGAATCATGATTCATGAATCATGAATTGAATCATGAATCATGAATCATGAATCATGAATTAAATCATGAATTGAATCATGAATCATGAATTGAATCATGAACCATGAATCATAAATTAAATAATGAACCATGAATCATGAATTGAATCATTAATCATGAATCATCAATTGAATCATGAATCATGAATTGAATCATGAATTGAATCATAAATCATGAATCATGAATTGAATCATGAATCATGAATTATGAATTGAATCATTAATCATGAAATATGAATCATGAATTGAATCATGAATCATGAATCATGAATTGAATCATGAATTGAATCATGAATCATGAATCATGAATTTATGAATCATGATTTGAATCATGAATCATGAATCGAATTATGAATCATGAATTGATTCATGAATTGAATCATGAATTGAATCATGAATCATGAATCATGAATTGAATCATGATTCATGAATCATGAAGTGAATCATGATTCATGAATCATGAATTGAATCATGAATCATGAATCATGAATTGAATCATGAATTGAATCATGAATCATGAATTGAATCATTAATCATGAATCATCAATTGAATCATGAATTATGAATTAAATCATGAATCATAAATCATAATTAGAATCATGAATCATGAATCGAATCATGAATCGTGAATCATGAATTGAATCATGAATCATGAACCATGAATTGAATCATGAATCATGAATCATGAATCATGAATCATGAATCAAATCATGAATCATGAATCGTGAATCATGAATCATGAATCATGAATCATGAATCAAATCATGAATTATAAATCATGAATCATGAATCATGAATCATGAATTGAATCATGAATCATGAATTATGAATCAGGAATTGAATCAAGAATCATGAAACATGAATCATGTATTGAATCATGAATCATGAATCGAATCATGAATCATGAATCATGAATTGAATCATGAATCATGAATCATGAATCATGAATTGATTCATGAATCATGAATTGAATCATGAATCATGAATCATGAATTGATTCATGAATTGAATCATGAATTGAATCATGAATCATGAATCATGAATTGAATCATGATTCATGAATCATGAAGTGAATCATGATTCATGAATCATGAATTGAATCATGAATCATGAATCATGAATCATGAATTGAATCATGAATTGAATCATGAATCATGAATTGAATCATGAACCATGAATCATAAATTGAATAATGAACCATGAATCATGAATTGAATCATGAATCATGAATCATCAATTGAATCATGAATCATGAATTAAATCATGAATCATAAATCATAATTAGAATCATGAATCATGAATCGAATCATGAATCGTGAATCATGAATTGAATCATGAATCATGAATCATGAACCATGAATTGAATCATGAATCATGAATCATGAATCATGAATTAAATCATGAATCATGAATCGTGAATCATGAATCATGAATCATGAATTGAATCATGAATCAGGAATTATGAATCAGGAATTGAATCAAGAATCATGAATTATGAATCATGAATTGAATCATGAATCATGAATTGAATCATGAATCATGAATTGAATCATGAATCATGAAACATGAATCATGTATTGAATCATGAATCATGAATCATGAATTGAATCATGAATCATGAATCATGAATCATGAATCAATTCATGAATTGAATCATGAATTGAATCATGAATCATGAATCATGAATCATGAATCATGAATCATGAATCATGAATTGAATCATGAATCATGAATCATGAATTGAATCATGAATCATAATTCATGAATCATGAATTGATTCATGAATTGAATCATGAATTGAATCATGAATCATGAATCATGAATCATGAATTGAATCATGAATCATGAATCATGAATTGAATCATTAATCATGAATCATGAATCATTAATTGAATCATGAATCATGAATCATGAATTGAATCATGAATTGAATCATAAATCATGAATCATGAATTGAATCATGAATCATGAATCATGAATTATGAATTCAATCATGAATCATGAATCATGAATTATGAATCATGAATTGAATCATGAATCATGAATAATGAATTGAATCATGAATTGAATCATGAATCATGAAACATGAATCATGTATTGAATCATGAATCATGAATCGAATCATGAATCATGAATCATGAATTGAATCATGAATCATGAATCATGAATTGATTCATGAATTGAATCATGAATTGAATCATGAATCATAATTCATGAATTGAATCATGATTCATGAATCATGAATTGAATCATGAATCATGAATTATGAATCATGAATTGAATCATGAATCATGATTTTAATCAGGAATCGAATCATGAATTGAATCATGAATCATTAAATGAATCATGAATCATGAATCATGAATCATGAATTGAATCATGAATTGAATCATAAATCATGAATCATGAATTGAATCATGAATCATGAATCATGAATTATGAATTGAATCATGAATCATGAATCATGAATTATGAATCATGAATTGAATCATGAATCATGAATTGAATCATGAATTGAATCATGAATCATGAATTGAATCATGAATTGAATCATTAATCATGAATTGAATCATGAATCATGAATCATGAATTTATGAATCATGATTTGAATCATGAATCATGAATTGAATCATGAATCATGAAACATGAATCATGTATTGAATCATGAATCATGAATCGAATCATGAATCATGAATTGAATCATGAATCATGAATCATGAATTGAATCATGAATCATGAATCACAAATCATAAATTGAATCATGAATCATAAATCATGAATTGAATCATGAAAAATGAATCATGAATTGAATCATGAATCATGAATCAAATAATGAATCATGAATCATGAATTTAATCATGAATCCTGAATCACGAATCATGAATTGAATCATGAATCATGAATCATGAATCGAATCATGAATTATGAATTGAATCATGAATCATGAATTGAATCATGAATTGATTCATGAATTAAATCATGAATTGATTCATGAATTGAATCATGAATTGAATCATGAATCATGAATCATGAATTGAATCATGATTCATGAATAATGAATCATGAATTGAATCATGAATCATGAATTATGAATCATGAATTGAATCATGAATCATGATTTTAATCAGGAATCGAATCATGAATTGAATCATGAATCATTAATTGAATCATGAATCATGAATTGAATCATGAATTGAATCATAAATCATGAATCATGAATTGAATCATGAATCATGAATCATGAATTATAAATTGAATCATGAATCATGAATCATGAATTATGAATCATGAATTGAATCATGAATCATGAATTGAATCATGAATCATGAATTGAATCATGAATCATGAATCATGAATTGAATCATGAATTGAATCATGAATCGAATCATTAATCATGAATTGAATCATGAATCATGAATTATGAATCATGATTTGAATCATGAATCATGAATTATGAATCATGATTTGAATCATGAATCATGAATTGAATCATGAATCATGAATCATGAATTATGAATCATGATTTGAATCATAAATCATGAATTGAATCATGAATCATGAATCATGAATTGAATCATGAATCATGAATCATAAATTGAATCATGAATCATGAATCATGAATTGAATCATGAATTGCATCATGAATCATGAATCATCAATTGAATCATGAATCATGAATCATGAATCACGAACCATGAATTGAATCATGAATCATGAATCATGAATCATGAATCAAATCATGATTCATGAATCCTGAATCATGAATCATGAAATGAATCATGAATTGAATAATGTATCATGAATTATGAATCAGGAATTGAATCAAGAATCATGAATTATGAATCATGAATTGAATCATGAATTGAATCATAAATCATTAACCAAATCATGAATCATGAATTGAATCATGAATCTTGAATTGAATCATGAATTGATTCATGAAATAAATCATGAATTGAATCATGAATTGAATCATGAATTGAATCATGAATCATTAATCATGAATCATGAATTGAATCATGAATCATGAATTATGAATCATGAATTGAATCATGAATCATGATTTTAATCAGGAATCGAATCATGAATTGAATCATGAATCATGAATTGAATCATGAATCATTAAATGAATCATGAATCATGAATCATGAATTGGATCATGAATTGAATCATAAATCATGAATCATGAATTGAATCAAGAATCATGAATCATGAATCATGAATTGAATCATGAATCATGAATCATGAATTATGAATCATGAATTGAATCATGAATCATGAATCATGAATTATGAATCATGAATTGAATCATGAATCATGAATTGAATCATGAATTGAATCATGAATCATGAATTGAATCATGAATTGAATCATTAATCATGAATTGAATCATGAATCATGAATCATGAATTTATGAATCATGATTTGAATCATGAATCATGAATTGAATCATGAATCATGAAACATGAATCATGTATTGAATCATGAATCATGAATCGAATCATGAATCATGAATTGAATCATGAATCATGAATCATGAATTGAATCATGAATCATGAATCACAAATCATAAATTGAATCATGAATCATAAATCATGAATTGAATCATGAAAAATGAATCATGAATTGAATCATGAATCATGAATTGAATCATGAATCATGAATCAAATAATGAATCATGAATCATGAATTTAATCATGAATCCTGAATCACGAATCATGAATTGAATCATGAATCATGAATCATGAATCGAATCATGAATTATGAATTGAATCATGAATCATGAATTGAATCATGAATTGATTCATGAATTAAATCATGAATTGATTCATGAATTGAATCATGAATTGAATCATGAATCATGAATCATGAATTGAATCATGATTCATGAATCATGAATCATGAATTGAATCATGAATCATGAATTATGAATCATGAATTGAATCATGAATCATGATTTTAATCAGGAATCGAATCATGAATTGAATCATGAATCATTAATTGAATCATGAATCATGAATTGAATCATGAATTGAATCATAAATCATGAATCATGAATTGAATCATGAATCATGAATCATGAATTATAAATTGAATCATGAATCATGAATAATGAATTATGAATCATGAATTGAATCATGAATCATGAATCATGAATTGAATCATGAATTGAATCATGAATCGAATCATTAATCATGAATTGAATCATGAATCATGAATTATGAATCATGATTTGAATCATGAATCATGAATTATGAATCATGATTTGAATCATGAATCATGAATTGAATCATGAATCATGAATCATGAATTGAATCATGAATCATGAATCATAAATTGAATCATGAATCATGAATCATGAATTGAATCATGAATCATGAATCACAAATCATAAATTGAATCATGAATCATAAATCATGAATTGAATCATGAAAAATGAATCATGAATTGAATCATGAATCATGAATCAAATAATGAATCATGAATCATGAATTTAATCATGAATCCTGAATCACGAATCATGAATTGAATCATGAATCATGAATCATGAATCGAATCATGAATTATGAATTGAATCATGAATCATGAATTGAATCATGAATTGATTCATGAATTAAATCATGAATTGATTCATGAATTGAATCATGAATTGAATCATGAATCATGAATCATGAATTGAATCATGATTCATGAATCATGAATCATGAATTGAATCATGAATCATGAATTATGAATCATGAATTGAATCATGAATCATGATTTTAATCAGGAATCGAATCATGAATTGAATCATGAATCATTAATTGAATCATGAATCATGAATTGAATCATGAATTGAATCATAAATCATGAATCATGAATTGAATCATGAATCATGAATCATGAATTATAAATTGAATCATGAATCATGAATCATGAATTATGAATCATGAATTGAATCATGAATCATGAATCATGAATTGAATCATGAATTGAATCATGAATCGAATCATTAATCATGAATTGAATCATGAATCATGAATTATGAATCATGATTTGAATCATGAATCATGAATTATGAATCATGATTTGAATCATGAATCATGAATTGAATCATGAATCATGAATCATGAATTATGAATCATGATTTGAATCATGAATCATGAATTGAATCATGAATCATGAATCATGAATTGAATCATGAATCATGAATCATAAATTGAATCATGAATCATGAATCATGAATTGAATCATGAATTGCATCATGAATCATGAATCATCAAATGAATCATGAATCATGAATCATGAATCACGAACCATGAATTGAATCATGAATCATGAATCATGAATTATAAATTGAATCATGAATCATGAATCATGAATTATGAATCATGAATTGTATCATGAATCATGAATCATGAATTGAATCATGAATTGAATCATGAATCGAATCATTAATCATGAATTGAATCATGAATCATGAATTATGAATCATGATTTGAATCATGAATCATGAATTATGAATCATGATTTGAATCATGAATCATGAATTGAATCAT